>NC_141049.1:9728930-10001430 GCF_041138505.1 Cibotium barometz | reverse complement strand
AATAAATTTGATTTGTACGATTAATAGGAGCCCTCCATTTTAGAAATTCTCTGTGAGATGAGCTTCGCAATTCTAAGAATAGGCCCTTGATCTCATCAATGTGCTGATTCCATCTATCCGCAAGGGGTGCAAATGCATCAATGAGGTCGACATCCACCAAATTGTGTGGGCCATTCGAAGGACGAATCCAAGAAGCACTATTAAGTGCCAATGCTACAACCCACTAAAGCAAGGCAAGTGTAGTATGCCGATTGATCCAAAGGGCCAAAGAGGTAAAAAGGGAGTTTGTGCACCATCATTTTATGGATGTATGACAAGAAGGAGTGTTGCAAAAAATGTTTTGTTTTTGCCTAACCAGTGTGCACCATACTTGGAGCCCATTAAAGGCTTCTATTGTGGAGTTACAACAAGTGGCACCTACAAAGTGGGTGGTGGCAAAAGGGACAAATATTGATTCAGAGGAGCTTACAAACTTACGTGCTGTTGGCTTTGTTTTTGAGACACAGTAGTGCAACATGCCACTGCCAAGACCAATTATTGGGACGATTTAGACCCAAACAGATATGAACAGCCCAAAATGCAAGAGGGTGAGAAGGTGGTTGTTAGAAGGGTATTGAAAAATAAAATGCAGAAACATCTCAACATAGTGGGTACAATGGAATGTGATGTGCTGAGAGTTAATCTCGTTCAAGAGAAGGAGCATGTGGAGTTTCTATTGGCCATGGCAGGTTCATGTCGAAAGGGTTTATAGTACAAAGTCACTATCTCTATGTTCCCTACATTTACATGTGAGGATTTTGTTAGAAGATCAGCTCATTTAGAGAAGTACAATCCTTGTAAACAACATTTTCAAGCAATTCTTGGGAGTGGACCAAGAGAAACATAGCTTCATCCCCACCACCAGGCAGCTCTAACAAGGAATAAACTCTACGAAGCATTTTCGAGCTTGTTATGAGGGGCTTGTTATGTCATTGTGAGAGTTTAGAATCTTCATTTTGGGGATTTTGTGTATGTGGCAAGGGAGGAATGTCCTATTTCAATCCACGGGGTATATTGTATTTTGGTTGCGTACCTACGTAGTTGCGATATGCTTTAGTTGACACTCTACCTTTTTCAGTTCTTACACATTATGCTTGCCCCTTCGAAGCCACTAACACAATTTAATGGAAATCAATCCCACTACACCAAGCCTCACATATGAGCTCCCAAAAAAACCCAACACATAAACATAACCATCACATCAACAATTGTCAAAACCGACCTTGGCTTTACTAGACAACACTGACCCCGGTAAAATGATAATCACACGAGAACAACATACTCCCCACAACACCATATAATCCACCACAATTAAATGCCCAAAACATTCAACAACCAAAATGGTTGAATTAAAAGAGATAACTTACAATTTCACACACCCATTCATCATAAAACACTCAACATGAAATGACCATACTCAGGATCAGACTCATTGGGTTTCCCATCACATATACTGGGTGGAGCCTTTGGATATATTAGCCCATGCTTCCCTGATAATCAAAATCTTGTGAGTATGAGTATGAAAAACTCAAACACACAATACCATAGCCTTGAGTTTGTAGTAGGGCGAGCAACTTCATGGTCTTAACCAGCTAAAATGTAGAAAAGTTGCTTATTGGCTTCATCTTCAGTGCAGTCACTCGAAATGACAACCACCTTCACTTGACAAAATCACGGCCTCTAACAAGCTTGAGTAAGATCTTCAAAATGAACAGCATGAAACGAGATCACACGCTCGGATCCTCCACCTTCTCTATGAGCTATGCAACTCTCTGCTCAAAAAAATTTAGCATCACCTCCTTTTTTTACACTAACAGCCAATGGCTCTAACAAGCTTCACCCCTTGTGTCTTCATATAATGACCAATTTTGATCCTCTCAGAGGCCATGCCAATTTTGGTCTTCCACGTCGGTCATCGGATCTTAAAGTTTTTAAGCAATGCTTAAAATTTTTAATGATCTTAAGCCCCCCAGTCACCACACATACTATCCATTAGCCATTAGTCCTTGGCCACCACATCACCAATACAAGAGCTTCAAGCACTAAGTTCTATCCAATGCCAAACCCAATATATAAAGATACAAAACTTAATCATCATCAAACACATATCCCATCTGGAAGCACAAGTACTCCATGGGAACAATGCCGAGACACATGCTTATCCACAATGTTTGAAATCATTGCTTGAGATACCTTACAAAGCAGTACTACTAGGATCTAATACTCACCCCGACCATCTAGGTAACCACCTCAAGCTCTCCACTAGTACTAGGACCATACCACCCAAAGCTCTATCTACTTCTACTACCAAGACCTTATATTAGGACATAAAGGCACCTCAGGAAGCTTCTCAAAAAACTATCATCATGGCTTGATCTCAAACACACATACCACTCATGCAAGCAGAGGATGCTATATAGATACAAAATATAATGATGCAAAACCAAGATACGCCAACACATAGGCAAAAGAAACATACCGTATCACCTACTTTCTAGATACAAGCCAACTGTCATTTCTTGGAACAAAAACACTAGAACACTACACATATATACATGTTTTTTTGGTTTGATTTCTTAGCCTCACAACATAGAAGCACAAAGCTCAAGCTTTGACCTCAAAGCTAGTAGCCTAAGAGCTTGTGTGGTGCAAGCATAAAAGGCCACAGTAGCCCTTGAAAAGGGTAAAGGATTGGAACTAGAGGCCCCAAAGAAGAAAACATCAAATAATGTGGAAATACAATGCACGATCAAGTGTTAAGGGCAATGATGACATGCCCCAATCACCATTGAAAGTGGTTCAGACAATAGCTCCAAAGTTGCCTCCCGCATAAAGGCAATGAGCAATCTCCGATTCAAATGAGCTCTAGCTCCCTTTCTTGATGGGGAAAAGGGTCTTGATTTACCACTAAGCACCTTAACTTTAGACAATACGTAACTTAGGTAGGCATCACTTGGTCTTGGAAAAGACTCTTCTACCTAACCCATTTGTCAAGACCATGGTTCTTACCTTGGGGATTGGATCTACCTTTCACTCTCCACTCATCACAACACCTATCATAACAATGCCAATTTTGGCATGCTAACATATGGCTCACCAAAGGAGGTAGTCCTAGATGAGTACCTCGTCCCCATAGCTCCCTCCACCTCCCCAACATTCCTCTCAAAATTCAATAACGGGAAGGCACATCACTCCCTTACATCAATCAAGAATCATGTGTCCAAAGCCCACAAACAGTAATGGGGTCAACTTTGACACAATCAATTTTGCCCCCCCAACAAGGGTACTCACGTTCCTTATCCACCACAAAAGGACTTGGGACTAGCATGGGAGAGGACTGCACCATTCTGGCCAAACTCTATGAAGACACCACCACAAATTGGACCAACATCTTCACTATGGAACTCCATAGAGCCTACACATCTCATGCCAACATCAATGATCAATTGTTCCAACTCACTAAGGTCTTATAACAACATGCCATAAAAAAATAGCCACCACCATTGGTACCCTAATCTACCATAATCGACCCTGACAAGCTCTACATCTTTGACAAACCCGATATGAACCTTTCTCCAAAGAAGTAGAAGGTTGAGATAACCCAAAACCCTTCAAGAACCTCACCCACAACGATTGCTCTAACCCAACCCAATAACCCATGCTCACACCCTTTCCTCCCCACAAACATGTCACCCTTGAGCGCCACAACAACAAGATGATAATGAAGAACTAGCTCCGTCTCCCCCTTAACTTTGAGAGGGAAGAGAACATTTTTTGTCTCCAAAGATGATCTCTTCGAGCCACATTACTGCTTTGCACAAGATGTTCCCCAAGAAAAAGTGCATAATGCTATTGACAAGTTCATCCTCGCTCAATACTTTTGAAATCATAACTAGGCCACAACCTCTATACACCAACCAAATGTCTTACCTCTTTTTGATCTCAAGACCACCTCTATTAAACCCTCTAGCAAATGCATACCACAAGGAATGAGCACTTATTACCCCATCAACTCCCCAATTCTTCCCACAAGGAGTGAGCACTAATTCCCACAAGAAGTGAGCACTAATTATCCCATCAACTCCGCAACTATCTCCCAAGACGACACTCAAAAATGGGTCATCTTGGGTGGTTGCAAGATGAGGTTATCTAGTTTCATGTCGTGGGCGCCCTTGGCTTTAGCTGAAAAACAGGCATTTTTTCAAGAAGAATAGCCAATCTCTCATAGTTAGCCAAGGAGTTTCACTTCAAGGTCTTCTAATGAAACATCATATACAAAGTTGGGCACCTAAAACTATAATCTGATCGAATATCCAATAATTGCAAATCCCCTTTTCTTTGGGAACCAAGTTTGTATACAAGCCCTGTCCTAGGTTTAGACAGGTATAGTGAATGTGAGTAAATTGCCTATAACTTTTACATTATTATTCATACGATGTTCCCACTTTGCATATCACAAATACAAATAACATAGAGCTTAACTTGATTTATCGAGTAATTTTTGATGTGTTCTACTATTTTCTATATTATTTAAAAGATATTAGAATTGTTAAAAAACATACTATTTTATCCTCCCACCACATCTACCATTTAAAATGCTCAAATTGTATGGATCTAGTGATGATTAGATTGGGAAAGATTAGTATAATGTGGGTATAAGATAAAATTACAAATCTAACGGTTTGATTTTTGTAGATTTACTTTGGAAAATTTATTATGACTGTCAGAGGCCCATTAAATCAATAGTAATTTAATTCTAGAAAATTAAATATTGAATCTTTCAATCTAAAAACTCAAGGGATCAATACTCTTGTTGCCATGAATTTATTAAAAAAATTTTGGCTTGATTTGAGTATGGGAAGGTCCATTTTCAATCCTCCCAAGTGAAAATTCCCATATTGTGTCCACTCTCCCCTTTTCAAGTCTAAAACCAATCCTAGTTAGGTTTGGAAATCTAGGCTTGGTAAACTTCACAGCTTAGGTTTCATTCCATGTGTGAGGCTTGGGTAGGCCCAAACCTTATATATGCATGCCACTTTATGTCCACGTGAGCATCGAGAGGATCCACATAAGCAGCTTGCCACCTCAGCTTGCCACCTCCACCCTCCATGTCAACATGGTCAACCTAGTTGACTCCCCACCTCATCATCCTAGTCATCATTAATGCCACATCATCTTGCCACCTTTGCATGCCACCTCGCACATGGTGACATGGCATGCCACATCATGGAATTGCCACATCAACCATAATAGTGCCACATGTCAAGAGAATGCCACGTGTCATGCACGCTTGTGACACGTGGCATCTCCTTCCCACCTCCCCTCTTTTTTCAAAAACATATTTTTGGAAAAGTTAATTTAGTAATTTAGAGAAATAGAATATAGAAATTTAAATAATAAAATATATGTAACTTATTAAATAAAAGAATTTAAAATCACTAATTTTAAAGGATTATATTTTGAGATTAGATCAAAAAAATATTATTAAAGATCATATTATTAATTTTAAAAAAAATAAATTTTTTATTTTTATATTTCTTGAAATTTTTTTATGTAGAATAAACCTTTGAATAAAATTTGAAAAAAATACTTTATTTAAAAAAAGCAGTTATATAATTATAAAATAAAAGATTTCTTTAAAGATATATTTATATATCTGGTAATGATAAATATTTAGACTTGTTAATAAATATTATAAATAATATTAATTTTTAAGTGGATAATAGTTTATCTTTAATTATCTTTATGTTTATCTTAGTTATCCAATCAATCTTAGATAGGAAATCCAGTGAGATTTGAAGTGGATAACCTATTTTTCCTATATAATCACACATCTCTAGTACTATCCCACACTTATCTGTAGTACTATCCCATCATTGAGCCTTTATAATATTTTGTCTCTTAGCTTCCTTGAGAATGGGTTCTCAAAGTCGTAGGAGTCGGAAACGTGATAGGACTAGACTCCCCCCCATCCACCAAGTTCAAGAGGAGGAGAGGAGAAGGGTAGCTCGTGAGAGAAAGAGAGAGTGGAGAGCACGTCAACGAGCAACACCTTCCGTTGGCGATGATCCAAGCCTTGCTCCTCCTCTTCCACTTCCTCTCCCTTCGCCCTCTTCCCCCCCACTACCCCTTAGTTTAGATAATCCACATGAACCCGCCCTTCTTGAGTCCTCTCTTCTACAAGAACCCACCCCCCCTCCTTTGGGCGCCCTTCGTGTGGATAGGAAAGAACTATCAAAGTCAGGGGCACATCGTCGTGCCCATGAAATCTTCCAATCCTATTTCAAAGACCTCACGTCTTCATCACAGGCATGTGTGCTTGATGCTTTGATTGATCTGCCCAACATGGCCAACTGCAGGGCGCTTTTCGACATTGGAGGTCGAAGAGAGAGGAGAGCTGGCATGGCGGTGCTACAAAGTGTTCGTCATTCCTATATAGTTAACAAGAAGAGGAACTCTGCGGACGCTTTGGCTGCTCGACGGGCTATTGTGGCAGCCATAAGTAGCTCCCAAATGAAGGGTAAGGTTAGTGCCACATCTCGCATCCTTTCCATAGCACCACACGCACTTAGAGTTGGGTCTATTAGGCGACAAAGTTTAGATGCCAATGAGGTTGGTGCTATGTGGGCGAGTAGTGGTCGTGTAGCTAGGCATGATCGCCTACTAGATGAAACCACTAGAATCTTGATAGAAAGTTTTTGGGAGGAGAATTGTCGTGCATCGCTAGTTTTCAAGAAAGCTTTGCGTAAGAGAGTGACAAGAGGAGTGTTCATTGAGCACGGTGCTTGCTTTCTTGAAATGTCCCAAACTGAGTTGTATTCTCAGTTTGTGGCTTCGTATCCAGAGCTTAAAATTGGGCAAAGGTCATTTGAGGGGTGTAAGCCTTGGTTTGTGAGCTACTCACGTCAGCGTGACACATGTTGTTGTCGCTACCATGTTGAGTTCAAACTTTTTTATGATGTGTTCCGTTCTCTTAGTGGGCATAGAGAGTTGCCTCGTAGTCCACGTGATTTCATCCACTCTCTTTTGTGTGCACGCACGGAGGATGCCCAGTTCCATAGGATGCCTTGTGTGGAGAGCAATTGCACATCATGTGGTTCACTTGCACATCTACAGATGGTAGATCTTGATGCAAGTGACCAAGAGATAGTGGCATGGCAACGTTATGATTATGTGACACACCAGCTCCAGAGTGGTGGACAGTCCAGGAAGTTGCAGCTCGTGGACAAACATACACCACGTTGTCACTTCACAGCCACATTTAGGGAGCAGATCTACCCCTACATACGGCACAGTCATTGTGCCAAGTGGCAGGATCGTCAGTTCCGAGCATGCCTAGCAGAGTTTCCTATTGGTGTGGTCGTCTCTGTGATTGATTTTGCAAAGAACTACACTTTCACACCTTTTCAGGAGATACAATCTGAGTATTACTTCTCAGAGCAGGTAATGGTTATATTTTGTAATATTTGTTTTATGTTTGAGCTACATTACTTAATTGATTTTTTGTGTCCTAAACGTATGTATTGCTTACCTCACCAGGTTGCTATTTTGGTCCACATTAGCTTTCGACATGCAGAGGCTCATGTAGATGGGATAGCGAGTACCCCCGAGACCCGTGTCATTATTCAAGAGTATCATTTCTATATCACTGATGATCGTTCACATGATGCACATTTTGTGCAACACTGTTTTCGTCTCCATGACGATTTTTTAGGAGATTGTGGGATCAGACATGTCCAGCGATGGGTTTGGTCGGATGGTTGTGGCGCACAGTTCAAGTCATCACGTCAATTCTATTGGCTCTACAGGTTGTACTTATGGCTTTCTTACATTTACAATTAAACTAAATTCACTAGAACATCTTAAAGAAAACAATAACTAAGACTATCTTTTATGGATTTATAGGTGGCATGTGCAGTCTCGTATCCCAGTGATTTGGTCATTCTTTGAGACTGGTCACGGGAAGGGTGAGCATGATGGTGCAGGCGCGTGTGTGAAACGTGCCTTGAGGCGTCATCAGCTGCGACAGGATGCTCAGCGGTTCAGAGATGCGGACCACGTAGTCGAGTGGTGCTCCCAACATTTGTGTGGGAGTGCAGCATCATCGTACCCCAAACGTGATGCTCGGATTGTCAGGAGATTTTTTTGGCATGTGGATGGTGGCACGATTGACCGTAGAGCCTCCCATGATTGTGACAAAGTACCTGGCACCTTGGGCTTACATTCCATCAGGAGCACGTGCATGGCGGCCCCCACGATTTACACACGACGGTTTGCATGCTTCTGTGGAGCATGTATGGATGGCGATTGGTCACATTGTGCCTCGAGAGGATGGGCAGATGCATGGATACAGACATTCCTCTCCCCCGAGCATCCTTCACATCCAGTGGTGTCTGATGAGCACACAGGTCCTACATTCATGGTCAGTTATGATGACCTGACAGATTTGCTACAGGAGGGTGATGTATTTGCTGTTATTGCCAGTGAGGGAAATAGCGAGGGAGTAGACTACTATCTGATGAGTTGCACTAGGCCAAAGTGCATGCTTGACCAGGATACAGTGGATGATCATGGGTTTTCTTATGACGCCCATAGCATGATTGTGGCAGGCCGGTTCTACCAGCAGATTCGACTTCATCGGGGGAGTCTTGAGTTCCAGCAGTGGAAGTGGGAGTTAGAGGCATTTCAGTTCTCTCATCTAGTGGTTGCTACCAGGCTCACTCTTGTTCGAGTACAGAGCCGAAAACACAGTTCTCACCCTCGTTTTCGGCTTCGAGTGGATGACCATGAGAGCATTCTAGAGCAGTTGAGAGCTAGAGAGGGTGCTGCTGACTAGATCTCTATCTTGATAGTGACTAAACTCAGACTAGCTGGGTTAGCTCACTTACATTGTACTTAGATTTTTGGGCAGTGACTAACCTCAGACTAGCTGGGGTAGCTCATTTTCATTCTGATGTACTTATTTGATGTTTATATCATTATGAGTTTTCTCATTATTGAGTATCATTACATTTTAGTTGATGTTCTTGATTTTATTATATTTTTTAACACTTTTTGGCTATCATATTGTTTGTTGAAAATCTCCCCATACCATCGTACCCAAACATGCTCCGATGTGGGGACCAAACTTTGCAAGCATGTGGGGGTGGGTCCCCCCCACATGCTTGCAAAGTTTGGTCCCCATCGGAGCATGTTTGGATTGACAATTAGCGCCCAGTGCGGGTTTTTCAAGTCTCTTGGTGCTTAAGAGGCCATGGAAAATCCGGGCCTTCCCCATACCATCGTACCCAAACATGCTCCGATGGGGACCAAACTTTGCAAGCATGGGGAGGGGACCCACCCCCACATGCTTGCAAAGTTTGGTCACAATTAGAGCATGTTTGGATTGGCAATTAGCGCCCAGTGCGGGTTTTTCAAGTCTCTTGGTTCTTAAGAGGCCATGGAAAATCCGGGCCTTCCTCATACCATCGTACCCAAACATGCTCCGATGGGGACCAAACTTTGCAAGCATGTGGGGGTGGGTCCCCCCCACATGCTTGCAAAGTTTGGTCACAATTAGAGCATGTTTGGATTGGCAATTGGCGCCCAGTGCGGGTTTTTCAAGTCTCTTGGTGCTTAAGAGGCCATGGAAAATCCGGGCGTTCCCCATACCATCGTACCCACCAAACATGCTCCGATGGGGACCAAACTTTGCAAGCATGTGGGGGTGGGTCCCCCCCACATGCTTGCAAAGTTTGGTCCCCATCGGAGCAGGTTTGGATTGGCAATTAGCGCCCAGTGCGGGTTTTTCAAGTCTCTTGGTGCTTAAGAGGCCATGGAAAATCCGGGCCTTCCCCATACCATCGTACCCAAACATGCTCCGATGGGGACCAAACTTTGCAAGCATGTGGGGGTGGGTCCCCCCCACATGCTTGCAAAGTTTGGTCACAATCAGAGCATGTTTGGATTGGCAATTGGCGCCCAGTGCGGGTTTTTCAAGTCTCTTGGTGCTTAAGAGGCCATGGAAAATCCGGGCCTTCCCCATACCATGGTACCCAAACATACTCCGATGGGGACCAAACTTTTCAAGCATGTGGGGGTGGGTCCCCCCCACATGCTTGCAAAGTTTGGTCCCCATCAGAGCAGGTTTGGATTGGCAATTAGCGCCCAGTGTGGGTTTTTCAAGTCTCTTGGTGCTTAAGAGGCCATGGAAAATCCGGGCCTTCCCCATACCATCGTACCCAAACATGCTCCGATGGGGACCAAACTTTGCAAGCATGTGGGGGTGGGTCCCCCCACATGCTTGCAAAGTTTGGTCACAATCAGAGTATGTTTGGATTGGCAATTGGCGCCTAGTGCGGGTTTTTCAAGTCTCTTGGTTCTTAAGAGGCCATGGAAAATCCGGGCCTTCCCCATACCATCGTACCCAAACATGCTCCGATGGGGACCAAACTTTGCAAGCATGTGGGGGTGGGTCCCCCCCACATGCTTGCAAAGTTTGGTCCCCATCGGAGCAGGTTTGGATTGGCAATTAGCGCCCAGTGCGGGTTTTTCAAGTCTCTTGGTGCTTAAGAGGCCATGGAAAATCCGGGCCTTCCCCATACCATCGTACCCAAACATGCTCCGATGGGGACCAAACTTTGCAAGCATGTGGGGGTGGGTCCCCCCCATATGCTTGCAAAGTTTGGTCACAATCAGAGCATGTTTAGATTGGCAATTGGCACCCAGTGCGGGTTTTTCAAGTCTCTTGGTGCTTAAGAGGCCATGGAAAATCCGGGCCTTTCCCATACCATCGTACCCAAACATGCTCCGATGGGGACCAAACTTTGCAAGCATGTGGGGGTGGGTCCCCCCCACATGCTTGCAAAGTTTGGTCCCCATCGAAGCAGGTTTGGATTGGCAATCAGCGCCCAGTGCGGGTTTTTCAAGTCTCTTGGTGCTTAAGAGGCCATGGAAAATCCGGGCCTTCCCCATACCATCGTACCCAAACATGCTCCGATGGGGACCAAACTTTGCAAGCATGTGCGGGTGGGTCCCTCCCACATGCTTGCAAAGTTTGGTCACAATCAGAGCATGTTTGGATTGGCAATTAGCGCCCACTGCGGGTTTTTCAAGTCTCTTGGTGCTTAAGAGGCCATGGAAAATCCGGGCCTTCCTCATACCATCGTACCCAAACATGCTCCGATGGGGACAAAACTTTGCAAGCATGTGGGGGTGGGTCCCCCCCACATGCTTGCAAGGTTTGGTCACAATCAGAGCATGTTTGGATTGGCATTTGGTGCCCAGTGCGGGTTTTTCAAGTCTCTTGGTGCTTAAGAGGCCATGGAAAATCCGGGCCTTTCCCATACCATCGTACCCAAACATGGTCTGATTGTGACCAAACTTTGCAAGCATGTGGGGGGGACCCACCCCCACATGCTTGCAAAGTTTGGTCCCCATTGGGTACGATGGTATGGGGAAGGCCCGAATTTTCCATGGCCTCTTAAGCACCAAGAGACTTGAAAAACCCGCACTGGGCGCCAATTGCCAATCCAAACATGCTCTAATTGCAACCAAACTTTGCAAGCATGTGGGGGGGGACCCACCCCCACATGCTTGCAAAGTTTGGTCCCCATCGGAGCATGTTTGGGTACGATGGTATGGGGAAGGCCCGGATTTTCCATGGCCTCTTAAGCACCAAGAGACTTGAAAAACCCGCACTGGGCGCCAATTGCCAATCCAAACATGCTCTGATTGTGACCAAACTTTGCAAGCATGTGGGGGGGACCCACCCCCACATGCTTGCAAACTTTGGTCCCCATCGGAGCATGTTTGGGTACGATGGTATGGGGAAGGCCCGGATTTTCCATGGCCTCTTAAGCACCAAGAGACTTGAAAAACCGGCACTGGGCGGCGCTGATTGCCAATCCAAACCTGCTCCGATGGCAACCAAACTTTGCAAGCAAGTGGGGGGGACCCACCCCCACATGCTTGCAAAGTTTGGTCCCCATCGGAGCATGTTTGGGTACGATGGTATGGGGAAGGCCCGGATTTTCCATGGCCTCTTAAGCACCAAGAGACTTGAAAAACCCACACTGGCCGCCAATTGCCAATCCAAACATGCTCTGATTGTGACCAAACTTTGCAAGCATGTGGGGGGGGACCCACCCCCACATGCTTGCAAAGTTTGGTCCCCATCGGAGCATGTTTGGGTACGATGGTATGGGGAAGGCCCGGATTTTCCATGGCCTCTTAAGCACCAAGAGACTTGAAAAACCCGCAATGGGCGCCAATTGCCAATCCAAACCTGCTCCGATGGGGACCAAACTTTGCAAGCATGTGGGGGGGACCCACCCCCACATGCTTGCAAAGTTTGGTACCTATCGGAGCATGTTTGGGTACGATGGTATGGGGAAGGCCCGGATTTTCCATGGCCTCTTAAGCTCCAAGAGACTTGAAAAACCTGCACTAGGCGCTAATTGCCAATCCAAACATGCTCCGATGGGGACCAAACTTTGCAAGCATGTGGGGGGGACCCACCCCCACATGCTTGCAAAGTTTGGTCCCCATCGGAGCATGTTTGGGTATGATGGTATGGGGAAGACCTGGATTTTCCATGGCCTCTTAAGCACCAAGAGACTTGAAAAACCCGCACTGGGCACCAATTGCCAATCCAAACATGCTCTGATTGTGACCAAACTTTGCAAGCATGTGGGGGGGACCAACCCCCACATGCTTGCAAAGTCTGGTCCCCATCGGAGCATGTTTGGGTACGATGGTATAGGGAAGGCCCGGATTTTCCATGGCCTCTTAAGAACCAAGAGACTTGAAAAACCCGCACTGGGCGCTAATTGCCAATCCAAACATGCTCTAATTGTGACCAAACTTTGCAAGCATGTGGGGGTGAGTCCCCTCCCCATGCTTGCAAAGTTTGGTCCCCATCAGAGCATGTTTGGGTACGATGGTATGGGGAAGGCCCGGATTTTCCATGGCCTCTTAAGCACCAAGAGACTTGAAAAACCCGCACTGGGCGCTAATTGCCAATCCAAACATGCTCTGATTATGACCAAACTTTGCAAGCATGTGGGGGGGACCCACCCCCACATGCTTGCAAAGTTTGGTCCCCATCGGAGCATGTTTGTGTACGATGGTATGGGGAAGGCCCGGATTTTCCATGGCCTCTTAAGCACCAAGAGACTTGAAAAGCCCGCACTGGGCGCCAATTGCCAATCCAAACATGCTCTGATGGGGACCAAACTTTGCAAGCATGTGGGGGGGACCCACCCCCACATGCTTCCAAAGTTTGGTCCCCATCGGAGCATGTTTGGGTACGATGGTATGGGGAAGGCCCGGATTTTCCATGGCCTCTTAAGCACCAAGAGACTTGAGAAACCCACACTGGGCGCCAATTGCCAATCCAAACATGCTCCGATGGGGACCAAACTTTGCAAGCATGTGGGGGGGACCCACCCCCACATGCTTGCAAAGTTTGGTCCCCATCGGAGCATGTTTGGGTATGATGGTATGGGGAAGGCCCGGATTTTCCATGGCCTCTTAAGCACCAAGAGACTTGAAAAACCCGCACTGGGCGCCAATTGCCAATCCAAACATGCTCTGATTGTGACCAAACTTTGCAAGCATGTGGGGGTGGGTCCCCTCCCCATGCTTGCAAAGTTTGGTCCCCATCAGAGCATGTTTGGGTACGATGGTATGGGGAAGGCCCGGATTTTCCATGGCCTCTTAAGCACCAAGAGACTTGAAAAACCCGCACTGGGCGCTAATTGCCAATCCAAACATGCTCTGATTGTGACCAAACTTTGCAAGCATATGGGGGGGACCCACCCCCACATGCTTGCAAAGTTTGGTCCCCATCGGAGCATGTTTGGGTACGATGGTATGGGGAAGGCCCGGATTTTCCATGGCCTCTTAAGCACCAAGAGACTTGAAAAACCCGCACTGGGCGCCAATTGCCAATCCAAACATGCTCTGATGGGGACCAAACTTTGCAAGCATGTGGGGGGGACCCACGCCCACATGCTTGCAAAGTTTGGTCCCCATCGGAGCATGTTTGGGTACGATGGTATGGGGAAGGCCCGGATTTTCCATGGCCTCTTAAGCACCAAGAGACTTGAAAAACCCGCACTGGGCGCCAATTGCCAATCCAAACATGCTCTGATGGGGACCAAACTTTGTAAGCATGTGGGGGGGACCCACCCCCACATGCTTGCAAAGTTTGGTCCCCATCAGAGCATGTTTGGGTACGATGGTATGGGGAAGGCCCGGATTTTCCATGGCCTCTTAAGCACCAAGAGACTTGAAAAACCCGCACTGGGCGCTAATTGTCAATCCAAACATGCTCCGATGGGGACCAAACTTTGCAAGCATGTGGGGAGGACCCACCCCCACATGCTTGCAAAGTTTGGTCCCCACATCGGAGCATGTTTGGGTACGATGGTATGGGGAGATTTTCAACAAACAATATGATAGCCAAAAAGTGTTAAAAAATATAATAAAATCAAGAACATCAACTAAAATGTAATGATACTCAATAATGAGAAAACTCATAATGATATAAACATCAAATAAGTACATCAGAATGAAAATGAGCTACCCCAGCTAGTCTGAGGTTAGTCACTGCCCAAAAATCTAAGTACAATGTAAGTGAGCTAACCCAGCTAGTCTGAGTTTAGTCACTATCAACAGCAACCCAATCAAAATCGTCATCTCTAACTGCCGGTCGACGTGCGCGTCGAGGCTGCTGTGCACGTCGAGGAGGCTGTGCCGGCTGTGGGGGTCGTCGAATGTCTGCGGGGAGGTCTGCCTCAAAGGCAGGATCGTGAGCTGGTGCCGGTGTACTCGGGAGCTCACAAGTCCCAAAAGCTGCTATGGCCCTCTCTCTCTCTCTACGTCGTGCTAATGCAAGACGCCTTTGTCTGTAAACCCAAAATCTATAATCTGCAAATGGTGCGTGTCTGCCACTCTGCTCGTGTAAGCTCCTCTGCTGTAAGGACACGCTGCTCATGAGAAGCAGCACTGCTGCTAGCACCATCACCCGCTGTGCCACTAGGGCCAGCACCACCCACGCGCTCATATGCTGTCACCTGGCTCTCATGTAGGACTCATGTGAGCTCCACTCTATCTCAGGTGGCACCTCAGGCTCCTGGGCTCTATCGTCGAAGGCGTCGAGTCCCAAGTCCATAGCTGATGTAAAGTCGACAGGCCTGCCAGTCCTTGCATCTACTCGTACAAGGCCTGGGTGAAGATCATCGATGCCCAATACCCTGTACGTCGCTAGGTCGACGCGTGCACGGCCGGATGGGCATGCTGAGAACCGGACGAGCTCCTGGGTGATGCAAGACAAGTGGAAAACATGTCCACATCCTAGGGCATATCCTCCTGTACTATCAATGTCCTCGATACATAAACAGCAGCACGCATCACGTAGGAAGGGTGGTGCATCCTGCGGGAGAGGTCGTCAAAAAACCTCTGTGTGACAGGCCGTGGATATAACGGTAGGTAAGGCACTGTCACGTCCGATGATCTACGATACTCTCGAACATGCAGCATCAGCTGCTCTGCCCTGTGTTGGGCAATCTGCTCCATAATCTGATGATGCTGTGCCTCAGCTCTGGAGCTCTCTACCTCGGTCCGAGCCTACGCAAAAAAGTAAAGCATTAAAATATTTGATTAGTCTCTCATTAGGTATTACTTACAGAAATTTGTAACTTAGGACCTTAATTATAACTCTTTTACGTGCAAGAGAAACCTACCTGCTGGATGTCGGACTCTCTCAGATGCTGTGCCTCTGCAGTAGCTGCCTCTGCCATCTGTAATGCAGCTCGGAGGCGGTCAATCTCTGCTCTCGCCTCTACCAACTCTTGAGTGAGCCTCTGAGTGGTAGGTGTGGGAACCTGCGTGACACAATCAACCATGCTGCTCATGTAAAAATATAGAAAAGTACATATAAACATGAAGATAAATGACCAAAAAAACTTAAGACGTAATATATATGTAAATACCTCCACATCTGTCGTCGGTATAGATCGTGAGAATAGGCGCACCACGTGCTGGATGCTCCCCGTGGTACTCCGTACATCAATGCCGACCTGCGTGCCAAGAGCCTCTACTGTCGACAATGGCACAAATGAAGGATCTGTGGTAGGTGCTACATGAAGGGCTGGTGGAGGCCGCCTACCCTGGTCCTGGAGACGGCCTCGACCAGCACCACCACCCGGACGATGGCTGGTGTAATCGACCTCCTCCCCTAAGACAAACTCCGCATATAACTGCTTTGCGAAGTATATGGGAATCTGGCGGTTGTTCGGCATCCTCCCATATGTGGCAACATATCGACTATAGATATGTGCCGCCATACGAGGATGCGAACACCGCGAAATAGTGAGGGGCTTGCCCGCCCCGGGCCTCATCCCACGACTATCGAGGAAAAGATCTAAGAAAGCCCCATCCCTAATAGGAGCAAGATCACAGACCTGACGATATGTCAGGCCATGTGACACAGGAGCAGCGCGATGGTGGGCTATCCACTCATCTACATAAACAATATCGTGAAGGCTATGAAGGGACGCAAGCATCGCCTCCAAGTCTGCCACGATATGTAATGTAGACGGAGTGTCTCTAGCACTCCTACGGATAGCCGCTAACTCGCGGTCTATCTTCGCGATGAGGTCCGCAATAGATGAGCGGCCCTCCTCGTGGCCCTCCATGCTAAAACCTAAGCCAAATGTGAAGGGTCCAATGTGAAGGGTCTAATGTGAAGGGTCTAATGCTTAGTGCTAAGTAGCAATAATGAAGCTAAAAACAAAGCTAATGGGCTCACTAATACTAATCCAAATCAAGAGAGCAAGAGAGTGAAAACGACTTGTGAAAATGAGGCAAAAAAAAAAGTTTTCTGGTTTTATAACCTCGATCGAGGTTCGGCAACATCATGCAATTTAGGGTTTGCAAGATTAACGCTCTGGATATTAGGGTTAGTGCAACATATGGCCAAGATACACACCTAATTCTAGGGTTGGGAAAGGATCGACGGCTGAGATTTGATATTACTATCTCGTTCGAGGTAAATGGACGGCCACGATTTAAAGGCATTACCACAAGGTATCTCGACGGTCAAGATTCATTATATACCTCGATCGAGATATTTAAACGGCCGAGATTGCATCTTCCAGCGTACGTGAATGGACGGTATAGATTGCGTTTCAGTATCTCGATCGAGATAATTGGACGGTGGATATTGCATCTACGTATCTCGATCGAGATATTCGAATGGTGCAGATTGAATCTCTGTATCTCGATCGAGATATTTGGACGGCTGAGATTTGAACTCAGTATCTCGATCGAGAAATGGGGACGGTGGAGATTGTATCCGATTACCTCGAACAATGAATGGTCGCGATTGGATGTACATTTCTCGTTCGAGATACGTGGACGATGGAGATGTGCTAGTCAAATATGCCTACGGGGATACAGCGTGGCCTTGATGTGGATCCGAGTGGCATAGATATCTCGATCGAGATATTGTGGTGGCGGTGACATGTATTGGTGACATGGATGATGCCTGGAAACCCGGACCTGCTAGCGTGGCATTAGTTGGCATCTCGATCGAGATATGTTGATTTAGGCTCGGGAGGCTCGTGTCGTCTTTTGATTCGCAGCACTATCACGATCGAGGTACTCCGCCCGAGATGCATGGATGTCCCAATTTTAGAGAGAGTGAACGAAAGTGAGTACCCTCATCTTGCAACCACCCCATCCTCATCGGCCATGTCACTAAATCTTCAGGCCACCTACAATAAGAGCAACTCAATACAAGAAGCTTATCCAAGTGGAGAGATCACCAAGAATAAGCTCTCCCAAAAATGGGTCATCCTAATCGGCCATGTCACTAAATCTTCAGGCCACCTACATTAAGAGAAACTCAATGATGCGAGAAGCTTATCCAAGTGGAGAGATCACCATGAATAAACTCTCCCACCAATAACTTTTGAAGATCAAGAGAAAGTGGTTATGTTAAAATCCAAGCTCAAAAAAGCCAAAGAAGAAGTCTGCAAATGAGCTCATTTTAGACAAGGATACTACATAGGAAACCAACAATCATAAGCATGCCATGGAGGTCCTCCAACTTCAAAAAAATGAGCCCATGAGTGCGTCAACCAAATACCATGTAACAAAATTGGAAAGCCATATCACTAAATCTTCAGGCCACCTACAATAGAGCAACTCAATGCGAGAAGCTTATCCAAGAGGAGAGATCACCATGAATAAATTCTCCCACCAATAACTTTTGAAGATCAAGAGAAAGTGGTTATGTTAGAATCCAAGCTCACAAATGCCAAAGAAGAAGTCTACAAATGAGACATTCTAGACGAGGATACTACACAGGAAACCAACAATCATAAGCATGCCATGGAGGTCCTCTGACTTCAAAATAATGAATTAAAATGAGCCTATGAGTGCGTCAACCAAAGACCATATGACAAAATTGGAAAGCCTCAAAAGCTCAAAGAGGCCAATGATGAGAGTCCATGATGAGAGTCCAAGAGTAGTAGAGATTGTAAATAAATTTTCTGAACACTACCTTGGCGTGCCCCCAATATCTCAAGAAAACTTAAATCCCACCTCACCACCAAATTCACCAAATGGAAGAACAAGAAAGTAACAAGCTTTTCAAGAGACACCTCTTGTTACAATAGAAAGACCGCCCCATTTCAGAGGTACACAAGCAAGCAAATCCAAAGGCTAGAAGTGGTAATTTTACAGGATTCCCCAATAGATATAATCGTGAATAAAAGAAGCTCAATATGCTCCTCTCATAGGCCTTTGACCTTGACACTTTGCCCTCCCGTGGACACCTATTTGTTAACCCATTCCCAGGGTTAAAAAGAGCTACTACCATTATCTTATATCAAGGATTCAAGGTAGATACGCCAAAAGATCATATGTATTCAAGATATGAAGCAATGGTGTCCAAATCTACAACTTGGACGAGCGCCCGTAATGGTCCGATGGAATACTTATGGCGATTTTCGCTTCAAGAGCATGTGGTAAGAAGTTAGGAGGATGAAGTCCCAAGTGATGTACTTCATGGATATATTATAACAGTAGTCATTGTAATAGCATTAGGCCTCTTATGAGCCTAAAGTGCCCCGTTGGCCGCAATTGAAGTGAGTGTAAACACTTATGGCCATGTATATAAGTGAATATCTCTCATAATATAAAGGACTCTCTCATTGTGCAATAGAGTCTTTCTCTTGCTAATCTCTCTCTCTGATGCATGCTAGTGAGTGTGTGTGAGTGAAGTGAGGTGAGAGGAGGGACAAGTATACGTAGTGCGATGCAACGGTGTGATAATGCTCTCGCGCGGCGCAGGCGGGAGAGCATGGTGGAATTGCTTCTTAAGGAGTAGTAGACTTGGAGACCTCAAGGGTTATGAGCTTAGCCATTGGAAAGATCTTTATAATAGTTGCGGTTCACCAGGTAATCTCTTGTTGGATGTGTTTCAAGGGGGGCTTGGGTGAGCCATAACATTTTTGGCACCACTGCCGAGGAACCATCCCTTGGTTTTTCCATCGTTTTCCTCTAATCTACGCATTACTCATTGCCCATTGTCTTGATTAGTGGTTTTCCATGAAAAAGATGTGGTTTTGATGGTGATTTGTGTGTGAATTGGTGTAGAATAGCTCTCTTTTTTGTTTTTATAAAGAATGTTTTTTTGCTTAATTTTTAGCTTAAATTGTTGTTTTTATTTTTGTTAATTTAGTTTTTAATGTTCCTAGGGCTTGCACATAGAGTGTATAACGATTTGTTTGCTTCCATTACATCAAAAAATGCAATAGAATGCAATTTTTAGTGGTTTTTAGCTTTCTTTAGAGTTAAACATAGAGCTAGATTCACTAATTCTTGTTTGATTTGTGTTTTTTTTGCTTGATTTGTATGCATTAGAGTGTTAGTAAGTATTAGGAGTAGCTTAATCATTTAAAAATTTTCTCGAAAACATTAAAAAACTCTTGGAAATCGACATATCTTCCTTAATTGAGACTGGTTTTTGTCATTAAGGGTGATTAATCTAGTTCAAGAGACAAACAGATTAGAAAATATATTTTTTTGGGGTAAAAATTGATCATATATGAGGTCGAAATTAGTGTTTTTGAGTGTTTTGAGAGCATCTAGATACATTAAAACACTAATTATATCAATTAGAGAAATTTCCCTCTTTTGCTTAATTTTGCATAAAGAGAAGAGACTAGAGTTAAGAGGTCAAAATTAGTGTTTTTGAGTGTTTTGAGAGCATCTAGCTACATGAAAACACCTAATTATATCAATTTCTTCATCAGTTGGAGGAATTTTCCTCTCTTTTGCTTAATTTTGCATAAAGAGAAGAGACTAGACTTAAGAGTTTAATTAATCTCTAATTATAGATTAATTTACATAGTAGTTGATGCATATAGCTTAGTAATTTCATGCTTCATCCAATGATGTGCTCAATGGTATGAATTAATTAGTGATTAGTGGTTAATTAGAGCCCTTGATTAGTCCAAAAGGAGAAAATATTAGTAAAAGGATTAATCTTTGATTAATTTTTAAGCACTTTTTTCCATAACTCATTAAGGGTAATGAGTATTAAATGAAAAGATACCAATGAGTTGTTAGATTGTCCATTTTAGGAGTCATTTATGAAGGGTGTAAGGGGGTGTCATAAAGGTGTTGACTTTTTTTATTCCCACTTGCCTTTTGGAAAAATGCCTATATGTTTCCAATTTAATATTGAAAAAATATTTCCTCTACACAAGGAAATTTGAATTTCCCACTAGACTCCAAAAAAATAAAAATAAAATCAAAATTTTACATGTTAACGTTTCACAGTGTGAAACAGACCTCACGTCCCAAAAAATAAAAAATAAAAAAATTCGACGTTTCATGAGTTCAGGTTTCGTGGCGTGAAACAATCCCCGTAGCTAAAAATAAAAATAAAAAAAATCGAGGTTTCACTACGTGAAATTCTGTTTCACAACCCCCACAGCAACAACAAAAAAAAAAATCTGGCGTTTCACGAGTTAAGTGTTTCATGGACTAAGGGTGCTTCACGGATTAGCGTTTCACGCCCAAAAATAAATAAAAAATTAATTTAATTTTTCACTTGAAGTCCATTTCACGTCGTGAAACCTTGCTAGTTCACGTCGTGATGAAAGAGGGTATGTTGGCCAAAAAAGAAGTCCATTTCACGTCATGAAAGTCTGGAAAACAGCCCTATTTGGAGACCCAAATCTCCTAAACCAAGAATCCGATGAATGCATACTAGTGCTCTTCAAAAAGCTGACATCAAGCTCTTCGAAATTTGTCGGGGCGTTCAAGGCAAAATCCATCATTTTGGCCTCCGACCAGCAACCTCAGAATTCGAGGCAAACAATGGCCCTTAAAGCCCTAAAAATCGCCCAAAATAGCCCCGAAAAAGGATTGCGACCATATTCGGGCTACTTTTTAAGTACCTAAACGACAAAATCACAAAAAATAAGAGAGACAAGGTTGTAGTACTCCAAAAATACTACAACTCTCTCATACAGAGTTTTTCCAAATTCCTTTTGGAACACATTAAAAAACGGGGAGCGGAACAAGGAAAAAAATTTTGGAAAACAATTACATCTTGAGACAGTGATGGAAAATAGATTTTGAGACCTCCTCTTCCGCTGGGACACTAGGGACACACTTTTTTTCAGAAAAATATCTCTAAGAGATCGTTCACGTACTTGTAGCACCTAAGCTAATTAGGAAAAATGGACACTGGTTTGACCCAACGAAGGGTGCACCAAGCCTCTTGAGGCTGTAACGGGCTGTAAGAAAACCTAAAAACAAAAAAAGAAAACACATGTGCTTTATCATTAAGGAGTACTTGACAACGTCAAGATATGGCAACAATAGAGGGATTACCTGGGCTCACACCCAGACTAATGGCTGAGATCTTCGAGCCATTGAGATCCATGCCCCAAATGCATCTCCCAATTCCTTTTGCCATGCCGATAACAAGCATGTCATCGGGTTTTACACTCCTGTCACATCAATCCCTCCAGGATTTAGTCCCTTACCTAGCACTACCACAAGTCCTAAACCTTTAGGAGGGCTAGGTACCAACCCTTGTTGCAACCCCTAGATGCCCACACCCTGGACATATTGAATAATCTAGGAAGGGGGATTACCCAAGGACTAAGTGAGTCCCTACCCACATTAGCGCCCACACATGCCTCAGTGACTTATAAATAAACACAGCCGTACATATTTCTAAAATCATGGGCAAATACGATGGAATGACTGATCCTGTTCAATTCATACAAATGTTTGAACAAATATACGAAGCCTTTGGAAATCCAAACTGCTCCACCAAGATACATGGGTTGAACCTATGCTTAGTGGGAAAGGCCAGTCGATCGTTCATCACATTAATGCCAGCGATTAAAACAAACTTCAGGACCTTGAAAAAAGCCTTTATCCATGGCTTTTCAAGACAAGGTGATCGGTGGAGTGCAACAAAAGAACTCTATTCAATTGAGCGAAAACATAACGAAATCATTAGAGATTTTATCCTTCCGATAAAATCTTAACACAAGGTGATCGGTGGAGTGCAGCAAAAGAAATCTATTCAATTAAGCAAAAACACAATGAAACCATTAGAGATTTTATCCTTTGGATAAAAATCTTAGACTCACAATGTGAACCATGGGAGAAATCAAACGATGCTCAGTTGAAAAGATGTTTTGTGATGGGCATAAAGCAAAACAGCTTACACAACTTGATCATTGTCTCCAACCTGGAAACATTCAATCAATGTTGTAAATAAGCAATACGTTTAGATAACAACATGATGGAGGACGATCATGATACGAGATGTTCCTCATCTAAATCAATCTTGTAAATAAGCAATACGTTTAGATAACAACATGATGGAGGATGATCACGATACGAGATGTTCCTCATCTAAATCAAGTGAAACAATGGCTAAAGAAAAAATGATTTTAGAATTGTCATTCCCTGAATTCTACACAGACTTACTTAAAAGCCTTGAACCATAATCTCCAAGAGAGGATGAGAGTTTCCTCAAAACCAGACATCCTTAATACCTCTCAAAGTGATGGGAAAAATGCCTTATGTTCATTGCAAACACTACGTCCATCCCAATCCCCATTGTGCGTACAATGCACCTATATTTCTATACCACATATATTACAAAACCTTTGGTCATGACACACCGCAATGATCCAATTCACCTACAAATTAACTCAAAACCTCGATCTCCTGTACCCCAAACAAAAACAGTTTGAAGGGTATAAACAGCTCCGAAAGTAGTTAAGAAAATACTTCAATGTTTCTATTGTCGTGGACCGCACAAAGTGGCGGAATGCACAGAATATCTCTTATAATACAAAGGACTCTTCCATTGTGCAATAGAGTCTTGCTCTTGCTAATCCTCTTGCTAATCTCTCTCTCTCTCTCTCTCTCTCTCTCTCTCTCTCTCTCTAATTCATGCTAGTGAGTGTGTGTGAGTGAAGTGGGTGAGATGATGGACGAGTACACGTAGTGCAACACGGGAGGCGCGGTGCAATTGCTTATCAAAGAGTAGTAGAGCTTGGACACCTCAAGTGTTATGAGGTTGGCCATTGGAAAGATCCTCACTCACGACAATTTCGGTTCACCAAGTAATCTCTTGTTGGATGTGTTTCAAGGGGGGTCTAGGTGAGCCATAACACTGTTATTGTGTGAACACCTATTGGTATGTGGACACCCATTGTGTAGATGCCTCACTCTCATTCATGACACCCTTTCCCTGTACCTAGGATGATGCAACATCTTCCTATGAAACCTAATCTCCACCCCCACCTTCTCCACCATCCTCGCTAGCATCAACACCTCATAGTAGCCTACCATGCTACCCTCCTATTTGATGAATCAATCACATTCATGGATGACCCGCCCTCATCTACTCCATCCAATCCCACTTGTTTGTGGCCAACTTCACCGTGGTGCCATTCAATTCCACTCTCACTTTATAAACAAGGAGTGGTTTTTTTGGGTAGGTTCAATACCTGAGACCTCCCCTTGAGAGGCTAGAATGGCTACCACTCCAACTAAAACCTATTTTGACAACAAAAAGTGTTATGTTTTTAAGAGATCTTGAGGCACTATAGAGTTTTTGTACACCCTATGCCCATACCCTATGCCCATAAAGGAGAGGCTAGCATAGCCCATACCGAATTATCCAAAATTGTTTAATGTCAAGGTTTGGATTTTTGTGACTAAAAGGCTGTATACATTAAATGCAACCAACCAATCAAGATGTCCTAAATTAGAAAGATGATTAAGGTTGATTAACCTTAATGATTAAGGTTGATTAAGGTTGTATACATTAAATGCAGCCAACCAATCAAGATGTCCCAAATTAGAAAGATGATTAACCTACATAATTGCACTAATGCAAAAACACAAAAAGCTTGTAAATTTTTTTTAATGTGTGTTGCAAATCCTCCTCTAATTTCAATTTTTATCTCAATTTTGTCATGTGAGGAGTCAAAATTAGGGTAAAAACTATGCTACAATTTTTTTTTAATGTGTGTTGCAAATCCTCCTCTAATTTCAATTTTTATCTCAATTTTGTCATGTGAGGAGTCAAAATTAGGGTAAAAACTATGCTACAAAGCCAATTCTAAGGTCAATTTAACTAAATTCTTTCCATTATATGCTCATTCAACTAATTCTTCATTTAAAAAATGTAAAAATGCACAAAACCAGAAACTGTAGAAACAACAACACAAATTTGTAATGAGAAACACAACAAATAAAAAAACAAACACCTTTCTCAGATTTTCGTGAAAAAAAACAGAGAGACGAATTTCTTGAATTGTGCCAGCCCACCCCCAGCTTCAATTGTCCCCAAACAAAGAAGATGAACTCCATTCCACCTTGGTAGATATGAAAACCCTCATTCGATGAGGCATCAAGTTAGCCTATTTCCAATTGTGGCACATGGCTAACAACTAATACCATACACCCCTAGGGCATCCAAGCATGCCCTTGCCCCACTAGAGTCACCACCTACCACTTACACCATCCATGAGGTATACCCTCAAGATCTCTCCAGGGATGAGGCCACAGAGGCTTATGCCTTCTTCCTAAGCCATGAGGTTCGATGGCAAAGAAATTAATGATGATGGCTCCACCCAACTGATAAGAATGCTTTGGAAAAAATCCCTAAAGGATGAAGGCCCAAAATGTAAAGAATAATGATCCCCAACATCACAAAAAACAGGCCAAAGGGCAAGATCCTAGCTAGGGGGTGCTTTTTTTGGCAAACAATTACGGGCGAGTAGTCTTGCAAAACTGGCGAGTGGTTGAAATCGTAACACATAGGCACCTCTTGTTCCCTACTCTCTTTCACTCTCTCTCTCTCACAGACACACACACAATTCACATGTAGACTCTAAGATATCGATAAAAGTTTCTTCCATATAGGAGACATTGAATACAAATTCCATGGAAAACACCAATAAGTGTGCTTGGTTGAAAACATAAGGCATTCTCTCTCTCTCTCTCTCTCTCTCTCTCTCTCTCTCTCTCTCTCTCTCTCTCTCTCTCTCTCTCTCTCTCTCTCTCTCGATATTGACACATTTCAAACTTTTGTAAGATATTTATAAATGTCACTTCCATACATGAGATGTAAATACAAAATCCATGGAAAACAACAATAAATGTTTTTGGAAACCAATGACATGGTCATCTCTATGACTCATATTCCATGTGAGACACCAGTACTACTTGAAGTATGATCTTGCTGGTTTATGTTGGGTTGTGGAGCCCCCCCCCAATGTGGATACTAATATGGGTTGGTTATGTTAGGTTGTGGTATACCATAAGTGTATGGCATCATTTCTACTCCTGGTGGTGATGGATAGTAAGAAAGTTGCCGAGATGTAGAAGCAGCACCATGTGGTATATATGAAGCATGCCTTGGCAACCATTAGGGTTGTCCACGCTAAGGTTCCTCCAACGAAATTTGAGGTTGCATGCTTGCTTGAATAATTTTCTTGGATTCTTTACCTTGAAACCAAGTGAAACCCAGGTCTATGTGCACATCTTGCAAAGGAGCCAACTCCTGATTATAGCACAGCCAATCATTTTCTATGCTCATACAATGTCGGCAAAGCTCCTTGCATGCCTTAGCCATGACACCAGTCCCTGCAAAGTAATCCAGTACTAATTCCCCTTCCATTGTGAAAGTACCAAAGGAGCCACCTGCCAAAATGAATAAAAACTTAAGGTCAATGTCTTACATTGTATCGAATCATTACCGATAAAAAAAGTAGTGTTTATTCTATACCTTGCAGTCTCAACGGGTCGCTCAGCTGCACCCCTTAGTGGTTGATTATCTATCCCCCTAATATGAGTGTCACGCCTTCCTTTTAGGTGAAGTGACTCACTCAGGAGGTCAGTGTAGTGTGTAAACCCAGAGGTCATAGTAGCAGATGCATCCTTACCATTCACTCTCATATATGTTAGAGGTCGAACGCTTTGTGGGTGTCGAATAAATACCCCAACAATCAACATTACTACCTACACAATCATGACATACACCTCATTTGTTTGAATAATAATTTAGAGTTTTCTTTTAATTTCCCAATACTAGAAGAAAAGAAAGTTGTGGTTCATACCTCTTCAAAATCTATCTCATCAAAGTGACGGTAGCTCTCTTGCAACTTAAGATATAAAGTGCGTTGTAGACCAAGATCATGGGCTCTGGCTCCACCACATCACCAAAATGATCACCGATGCAAGTGCTTACAAAGGTTCCATCCTCTCTTAAGAACTCATTTCCAAGAACACATGCAGCCTCAACAAGCTCTTTATTCCAAATGTTTCAGTGAGGGACTAGTGGAGTGTTCTTGTCTATAGGCAACCCTGTGGGAAAATCTACCCACACCATTGAACATCCTCCCAAAGATGAGGGCTGGCTTCCTATATTTCCAAACTTGTTCAAGTCCCCAACAAACTTTGCCAGCCCATTATAATGCCTGGGAGACATGTTTATATTAGAGCCCTGTTGGAACTACAAATACTTATGTTCAAAATACAAGTTAGGGTTTTCATGCACTCACTATGTGATGTTTCTCCCAATTATATTGTTGGCTATTTCAGTGGTGTTTCTCAAAATAGTAATGTGCTTCATTGATATATTTTGAAACACTTGTATTAAAAAAAAACCAAACACTTGTATTAAAAAAAACCAAACATGGTTACACAATTAAGCACATGCTTTAAAGGAAACGATTGAACAGCTATAAAATAAGGTTAGTGTCCATTACTACTTGGAGGATTTTCTAAAGTATTTGTGTCATTGTCTTCGTCCTCCTCCACCTCCTCATCTTCTATGTGATCGTCCTCCTCTGAATGTCATCATCCTCCTTATCTTCGCTTTACAACATTTCTTTTCTTTGTGACTTTCTTCCTTTTTTGGGGACCAATTCTTTCCACATTTGACTTGCCACCCTTTTTTTTTGGTACCAAGATTAGTGACACCTTTGCCTCGCCCACTTACACCTTTTTTGACATTTGTAGGCAATGCTTCCCCACTGCCTGCCTTGGTTATACGACTTTCTTGCCATGGCATGTAGGTTGCTTGGATCCCTCAGCTCCAGACCACTTAGACTGATGTAGATCTGATTCACAAAATTACATCAAACAAATGGTTAACATTGAGCAATGCATGCAATATATCACATGGCACCGAGCATGGATAATACCTTTCCACAAGGCCTCCTCGTCAAGGGGGTATATCCCATTGGCATAATCTAACCACCATAGGCACAAACTCCATACCTCTTTTCCGGCAAGTTCTTCTATCCAGATTTTTGGATATATGCCATTTTCCTCAACCTCACTCAACACCCACTCATCTGCGGGATGACGAAGCTCGAGAAACTATGTCCCTCATCAAAACCCACCACCTGGTAATAAATAGGATAATAACGAAGTTGTCTTATTAGCATACCTATACCTAGTGTACAAACAAATTGGAATGAAATATTCTATTCTAAGCACACCTATATATGGCGTGTCTTGTTGTACATATGAGATGTGGCTGAGCCGATGCTATGATCGAAGACCGTATTGCTTTTTGCCACTTTTTGCCACGATACAAATGAGGTGCCAAAATGTTTTGCTTTGCAATCGCTCGAATAATCTTTCAAGGACATTATTCCCTTTAATTCTCCTTCTGCATGAACATCCCGCAAAGATTGGATTCTCTTCCTCTATTTTTCACTTCATACAAGTGATGTGGTTATTAAGTGATGCCAATACACGTACTTGTTGAAAAATGTGCAGAATACAAGTTCTCCGCATGGTACCCGTGTAGACGTCATAGCATTCTCTCCTTTAGCAATGGTTGCATTACACTCTAAAACTTTACTAAAACCAACTTGCGCTTTTTGCACAATAGATGAAACTTACTCATTTGAAGGCAAGCTGGAGGAGCGGGCAATGAGCTGGAGCTTCTCGATTGTGAGTTGTTGCTGTTTCTCATGCCAATCCTGGTACTTAAATACCACATCAAAGAAATCCTTTCCATTTGCAAGATTTGCAATGGCTATGAATGTGTACCTCTTTTTTGTGAAAATCATCTCTGTTTCTTTCAAGTAATTATGGTACACCTCCTCCTCATCTTCTGTGCATTCCCCTTCCTTAGGCAATCCTCTCATTTTTGTTTGAATCGTCTTCTTGAAGTCATCCTATTCTTACACATCAAGATGGAAAACTTTAAGAAAACCTGAGCTAAAGAAGTAACTTCTTTGAATTAAATGTTAGAGGCATGCACAAATATTACCTAAAAAATAAATTGGGACAACAGTGCCATTGGGACACTGTACCAACTTGGTTTGCCCACTTTTTTATTATTTGCGACTATTGTAGTTGCCCACTTCTGTTCATTGTCTGTTAGTTTCTCTGAGAGTATTTACGCTTGCTAGACCAAAACGTTGCATCAAAAAAATATCATGGCCTAGTGTGTATGGTACATGCACACGAGTCACCCTGATGAAAAAAACAACAATTAATAGCTTCAGAAAGAATACTTGCATACAAGACATTGAACATATGTATTGCAAAATATTTATATACCTATTGAGGTTTGTAAGGTTCATTAATAACTCTGCCTCTTCTTCCTTTGTGAAGGAAATGACGCGACACCGAACTTAAGGATACATATCCTTCAAATGTAACCATTCTATGTATCCAAGACAATGAAGAAAATTATAGTGGAGCTTTCAAGAAATATAGAAAACATTCCAAAGAAAGAAGTGTGAATTTAACTTACTTGTTTGAATGGTATGAAGCCATGACACAAGTCTATGGTTTCCATCCCAAACAACTAAATTTTTATTGGTAAGGTGAGCCCACTTCTGTGTTTCTTTGAGATTTTCATCAAACATATTCGATTGTTGCCACCAAAACCTGGCACATAACCGTGCCTATTGAAGCTCTCTTCAAGTTCCAACAGATATCATTTGTAGTTTGAATGGCTGGATTCACACAAAGCCTGTTCAATGGTATAGGTGGTAGTCTCACATCATCGACAAAATGTAAAGACAACCAGTCCTGCAACATCCCAGTTTGCACTAGCCTCCCAAAATTTTTCGATAGAGAGGGCAAGTTCTCATCCTCCTCTTCCACCAATTGCCTAACAACCCTTTTTCTTCGAGAGCTCTGTGGGGTAGAGGAGCCTGCTACATTTGTTCCTTAGACTACATTTGACACAATTTCACTTGGCCCTGCATTTCAGTGCTCTTGGACAATGTTGGTTGAGAAATGTTAATGATGTCTGGTTGTTGCTGATGACGAGCTTTTTAAGATTGGGTTGATGAAGCCATTCTACAACATACAACATTGTAAAGTGAGTGTATTTGTATATGACTATGTTTTAGTATGTGTGCGTATACCAAAGTGTATGGGGGAGAGAGACATATACATAGATACATAGATAGATAGATAGATAGATATATATATATATATATATATATATATATATATATATATATATATATAGAGAGAGAGAGAGAGAGAGAGAGAGAGAGAGAGAGAGAGAGAGAGAACGTCACCTCCTTGCTCCTTATGGTGGGCAATACAAAAAAAGACATCAAGAAGCCCTTTTGTACAAAAACATATACTAACCATAGTTAAATCTAACCCAATACGAAACCGAACCTAACTACTCCAGTTATTCATCTACACCATAGTTGGCAAAGATAATTGGCAGGTGTTGCATACTTATCATGGACCCAAATTCTTGGCATAGACTTGATCCAACATCATGAACAGAGAAAAATGGGCATCTTAATCTCTCCCTGGAGTCTTTATAAACTAATTTTCATGAAGCAATGTGCAACATGTTTCAGTGCTTTCTCTATGATACAAGCTTCTACACACACACACACACACACACACACACACACACAATATGATTCCTCCTTTAAAAGAAAATCAAGGCATATTAGATCATAGAATAAAATTGTTTCGTTTATGCTTTTAGTGGAAGCCATGTTTATAGAGTGAATCAGGTGAGGTGTCCACTTTCCCTTCTACCCCCACATACCTGCTTTTCCTTGAAAACACAAATGAGAGGGGGAGATATAGCTAGTAGTAGGTGCCTCCTTCTATAGGCACTTTTGGGAGCTCTGCTGCCCTCTTCTCTACCCTAGAAAGTTATCAAAATCTCCAGGTAAACCTAGTCTATCCTTTGGACTTCTGCTTTGTGCATTAATTAGTGATAAACAAGGCTAATTTGTGTGTTGATTAGTGCTCCAAATCCATGCATTTAATTCTTACTCCACCATAGGTAAAGGATCTAAGGAAAGAAGTAATGTAAGTTCTTACTCCACCATATGTATAGAATGCATTTAATTCTTACTCCACCATATGTATAGAATGAAAAATTCACGCATGTTTCTCACGTCATGGCACTACCAAAAAGCAATTGCAAGAGAAATCAAATGAAGAATATGCACTCTGGGTGCACATTGAAGACCTAGACAGATTAATCAGAGATTATAAGGAGAGTAGCACGATAAGGTGAAGGAGGCCTTATGATCAATGGCTTGGCTTACAATTTGATGGTGTACTATAGGACGTATGGAAGTGGTATGATAAGTTGCTTTAATGGCTTGGCTTAAAATTTGAAGGTGTACTACTTAAAGTAGGGTTGTTGGATAAGTCCATAGTCCTCTTGAAAAATTCGAAGTCCTAGAATTTGCTTAGTATGATCAACCTCAAAAGAGGTGGGCTTCCTATGTGAGAGGACTAATATATATAGATGATATTGCTTTGCTTTAGGAGTTTTATGATTAAGTTTAATAACCCCATAAGTTGAAGATTAAAGAAGTTACATTTTATGAAAGGATTGTATGTGCATGGATGCATGCATAATCATGAATTAACAATCAAAATGCTTGCTAAAGTCCTAACACATATACAACTTAAGAAGTATCTGAGTTGTGTTTGGTTTAGAGCATTAGTGTAAGGGGGCTAGAAGCCATGCGGCACACCAAAAACATTTCAACCTCCACTTGAGGATGAAGAATGGAAATAAATAGGGAAAAGGACCCAAAAAAGAATAAAAAGTTGGTGTGTACTAGCACACATTAGGTCAATTGGATAGGGTGTTTGGTAACCTAGCATGATGTTGTAAGTTTTAACCTTGCTTGGCATAATATGTTGTGAAAATGATTTTTTTTAAGTGTACTTTTACTTGAAATTTCCCTTTGAAAAAGTTGGTGTGTGTTTTCTTGATTGGTTGGTTGAATTTAGCCTTTGGATTGACATTTAGCCGTCGTTCTTCTAGCACTTGGTTATCCTTAACATGTAAAAATAGTGGTCCTTAATTCAACTTGTTAAAAATTTCAACTTTCAAAGCTTTTTGGAGGATACTCATCGTTTGTGTTTTTTCATATGTATCACTATAGGTAGATGCCCCCGTTAAGCCTATACAAATGATATGTATCACTATAGGTAGATGCCCCCGTTAAGCCTATACAAATGATATGTATCACTATAGGTAGATGCCCCCGTTAAGCCTATTCAAATGATATGTATTTCTAAGCCTATTTAAATGATATGTATTTCTATTAGCTTCAATGATATGTATTTCTATTAGCTTAAATGATATGTATTTCTATTAGCTTAAATGATATGTATTTTCATTATCTCAAATGATATGTATACCTTTGATAAAATATCACCGATATTTAATGAAAAGTAAAACCATTCAAAAAACTCTACACCAACTCGTTCATCCTCAGCCTATGCACTCCCCTTCCACCTTTACGTTAGCTTGTCCAATATTTAATGAAAAGAAATACCTTTTGAAAAACTCTATGTCAGCTTGTCCAATATTTAATGAAAAGAAATACCTTTTGAAAAACTCTATGTCAGCTTGTCCAATATTTAATGATAAGAAATACCTTTCAAAAAACTCTACATCCGCTCCTCCATCCTCAGCCTATGCACTTAAGTACACTTTAAAAAATCATTTTCCCTTTGAAAAAGTTGGTGTGTGTTTTCTTGATTGGTTGGTTGAATTTAGCCTTTGGATTGACATTTAGCCGTCGTTCTTCTAGCACTTGGTTATCCTTAACATGTAAAAATAGTGGTCCTTAATTCAGCTTGTTTAAAAATTTTAACTTTTAAAGCTTTTTGGAGGGTACTCATCGTTTGTGTTTTTTCATATGTATCACTATAGGTAGATGCCCCCGTTAAGCCTATTCAAATGATATGTATTTCTAAGCCTATTTAAATGATATGTATTTCTATTAGCTTCAATGAAATGTATTTCTAAGCCTATTCAAATGATATGTATTTCTATTAGCTTAAATGATATGTATTTTCATTATCTCAAATGATATGTATACCTTTGATAAAATATCACCGATATTTAATGAAAAGTAAAACCATTCAAAAAACTCTACACCAACTCGTTCATCCTCAGCCTATGCACTCCCCTTCCACCTTTACGTTAGCTTGTCCAATATTTAATGAAAAGAAATACCTTTTGAAAAACTCTATGTCAGCTTGTCCAATATTTAATGAAAAGAAATACCTTTTGAAAAAATCTATGTCAGCTTGTCCAATATATAAGAAATACCTTTCAAAAAACTCTACATCCGCTCCTCCATCCTCAGCCTATGCACTTAAGTACACTTAAAAAAAATCATTTACCCTTTGAAAAAGTTGGTGTGTGTTTTCTTGATTGGTTGGTTGAATTTAGCCTTTGGATTGACATTTAGCCGTCGTTCTTCTAGCACTTGGTTATCCTTAACATGTAAAAATAGTGGTCCTTAATTTAGCTTGTTTAAAAATTTCAACTTTCAAAGCTTTTTGGAGGATACTCATCGTTTGTGCTTTTTCATATGTATCACTATAGGTAGATGCCCCCCGTTAAGCCTATTCAAATGATATGTATTTCTAAGCCTATTTAAATGATATGTATTTCTATTAGCTTCAATGAAATGTATTTCTAAGCCTATTCAAATGATATGTATTTCTATTAGCTTAAATGATATGTATTTCTATTAGCTTAAATGATATGTATTTTCATTATCTCAAATGATATGTATACCTTTGATAAAAACTCTACACCAACTCGTTCATCCTCAGCCTATGCACTCCCCTTCCACCTTTACGTTAGCTTGTCCAATATTTAATGAAAAGAAATACCTTTTGAAAAACTCTATGTCAGCTTGTCCAATATTTAATGATAAGAAATACCTTTCAAAAAACTCTACATCCGCTCCTCCATCCTCAGCCTATGCACTTCCCTTCCACTTCCACAACACCCTTCATGTACGAGAGGCTATTGTGCATCCTATATCTATATGGTCTATGCAAGAGAGAGAGAGAGAGAGAGAGAGAGAGAGAGAGAGCGCTAATAAATGACATCCTTTTTCTGCATAAGTCATAGAGAGGGGATAGAGTTTAGGGTCACATTAACCAAAAAATAATAATCAATTATGCTATATTCCACATGAATTAATTGGGGTCCCGAATTTTAACTAGCTGGGGACCCTATCTGGTTGATGCCAGCTAAGAGTGGCTTCAGATGTGCCCAGAGGACAATAAGTGAAGGATGCCATTGAGGAAAACAACTTAAGGTGGCCGCATAAGAAATCCTTCACATCATATGCAAATGAGTGCCTGAAAGAAGGACCACCACGTGTGCAACTTTTTTTTTGGGTGCATTTAAGCTGGACTATGTGCAACTAAGTGTGTCTAAAATGCAAATTTGTGGTTCTAGCAATACCTTGTCAGGGTTTCAAATGACTACTTGACTCCCACGAAAGTCAGGACCTTTAGATGACTATGGACAACATTTACTAGGCTTTTTGTTTGCGGTTGTTCCTGAAGGGCAGCACCTAAGGGTGTTTACAGACAACCTCTCTTGTCTCAAATGGGCGAGGGAGGTTCCCTCCTTGTCACTCGTGGTGTGTGAAGCAAGAAAGCTTTGGCCCTTTACAGACGTGGAGTTGACGGCCGGGCACTCGGCCGCCCATCCGCCTTACTCGTATGAGTGAAATCTTTCACGTGTCAAGCGGCCATGTCCAATGGCACACCAACCTGCACAACAACCTCGACCCGTGTAATATAGTAAGTCCTCATCGCTCGCTGTGTCGCCGCTCCCCTGTGGTTTTAGAATCGCTCGGCGATGGAGGAGCCCCTTCTCGGCTCTCGAAAGAAGCTAGCTCTCATACGAATCCCAGAGGAGAGCGCTGCTCCACCCATGCAGCCGCCTTCACCGAGCTCCTCCAGCATCAAGGAAAGGCTCATCTTCGGGTCTCCCGCCGACTATCTGCAACAAGCCGCTGTCGACTGCCCCGGTTATATGCCTGATCCCGTCTCGGAGCTTCTAACCGCCGCTTATGATGGCGAAGATGAGCGGCGAACCGTAGACGAGCAACGTGGGGAGCACGCTTATCAGGCTGTATTGCTCGATGATTACTACGAAGACAACGACCACAGTATTGGATTGTTGCCGAGGATGGACAGTCCGAGATCGCCCGCATTCCACTGCAAAGAGGAGGAGCAGCTCTACGCCGGCGCTGTAGGCTTGCCAGAAGCGGTGATGGGCCACGCGACCAAGCACTTGTTCAGGTCAAGGACAGCGCCCGCTGTATTCGGTAGCAATCGGGCTCGGGCTGAGAGAGTGGACTTTGGCGTGGAGGCTCCCCCATCATTGAGCTCACCCATGTCGGTTGTCTCACAAGCTTTCATTGGACTCATGGTGTACCTGGCAGTGGGCATGCTAATCTACACCCTCAGAGGGCACGAATTCTCTGGTGGTACCACCAATGGCTTCTTTGATGCCTTGTATTTCTGCATCGTCACATTGTGCACTATTGGATATGGTGATATAACCCCAGTGACACCCCTTGCAAAGCTGTTTTCTTGTGCTTTTGTGCTGGTGGGATTCGGCTTCATTGATATCCTCTTAAGTGCCATGGTTAGTTATGTCCTACAAAAGCAGGAGACACTCCTCTTGAATTCTGTTGCTGCAGGTCTCCATGAGACTGCCAAGAATTACGTGGTAGACATAAAAAAAGGGCGAATGCGGATTCGCTCTAAAGTTTTCCTGGCATTTGGAGTTGTGATTTTGTGCATAGGAGTGGGGACATTGATGATGCATTCCTTGGAAAGTCTTGGCTGGCTCGATTCATTTTACTTGTCATGCATGTCCGTGACAACGGTGGGCTATGGAGACCATGCATTCAAAACCTTGTCAGGGCGGGTATTTGCATCAGTATGGCTCCTTGTAAGTACACTTGCAGTGGGACAATCCTTTCTTTACCTTGCAGAAGCACGCATTGACAAGCGGCATCGCCTGATTGCAAAATGGGTACTAGAAAAGGAGATGACACTTGGAGACTTGCTAGCGGCTGACTTAGACAACGATGGCAGTGTCAGGTAACAAACCTACAGCTTTTTCGCCCCTCTCCAAAAGCTTTGTGTTTATACATGAAATGTGCCTATAGGAAGTTGCCACTTGAAGATTAGATTGTTTTGCTGTGCTCTGAAGTTATTTTCATTTTCTGAAAAGGCTTTTCTATTAAAACCACTAAGATGGAAGTACTCTTACCTGGGCCCAACATTGCTAGCCTCAATTTGAGTGAGAAAAGATAGACAGAATAGGGAAGCAAGTAATTGTAATCTCTTCAACAAAAGGGCTCTTACGAAGAGAAGAAGGGGTGGAATAAGAGCATTCATTATGCACCTCAAAGGAAGGTCACCCATCTTATGGAATTTCTTACTAAAAGAGCTGACTGGCTGAAACTAAAGCCCTTATGCACTGTGTTTTTTTTTGGGGTGTGGGGTTTCTGTTTTGGGGGTATTCTCAAAGGCTTCCCAAATCAGGGGTTGAAGCCTGCTTGGTTCCCTTGGGATGACTGGAAGAAAACACAATAGCGGAAGCAAGATCTTCACAATACAAAGCATTGGATTGCAGAAAGAAGTGGAGAGTAAATAATATTACTGCTTGCAAACTTTGCTTACAAAGTGATGGTTGTTGGCCCACCTGTGTGCTCTAGACAAGGAGCTTTGATGGCGATCTAGACCTGGATGGAGGATGTCTTGCTTACAAGAGCACTTGAACACAATATTACTGCTTGCACAGTTTGATTACAAAGTGATGGTTGTTCGCCCACCTGGGTGCTCGGGGCAAGGAGCTTTGATGGCGATCTAGGCAGACTCTAGACGGAGGATGTCTTGCTTACAAGAGCAGCAATGAACTTGATGAACAAAGGTTATCAAACTAGTGCCCAGGGTCGGCATGATGTAGATCGGCCATGTTGGCTAACCCACGACTTGGTCCAAAATGACCAAGCGACCATATCATCTAATTGAGGCCAACAGCTTCCACGATTGTCTGAGACTATGTCCTCGGTTTGTTGTCTGCCTTCGCTCACTAGTGCGGTCACATAGTCCACACAAGCATGCATCCTATTTGGCAGTGCCAAGTCTACATAAGCCATCTCCTAACCATTTGACCACATTTGGCCCATCCAATATCTAAATTGGGAACTGTTTGGGTGCTCACTGCTCACCACAATGGCTACTCTTCATATAAGGAGGCCTTACATAAAAGAGCACATCCGTATCTCGTAGTAACAACACAAGGGTGGAGCATCGAGCAAATGCTTTTCCAACAATGGTATCAAAGCTTTGATGTTCGTCATTCAAGAATGCTTACTTTTATGATGAAGATCTAGATTTTTCTTATCTTTGGAAGGACTCAAAAGTCAAAATTATTAGTAGTCTTTGCTTTGTCTCCTATGAGATATTTTTCGAAATTCTTTATTTTTTCTCCCCAAGAATAGATCTACTAGTAAAAAAAGAAACGTCCTCTTACAACCCTCAAAATAGATCATTAACAATCTTTAATATGGGAAAGCTTACAGACATGATTATCTTTGATAATGAATATCTAGCACCTTGGTTCTTGACAATAGCGCAATGTAATTAAGACAAGAGTGCAAGAGAGAGAGGGAGAGAGAAGAGACAAGTACTGTCACCAGTCTGGACATCCCAGTATGAAAGGGGTCTGGTGGACTCCAGGATGTCTAAATATTTGGAAAGTACAAGCTTTGGGAATGGGGAATTATCCTAGAATACAAAGGACCACACTCCTAAAATTTAGGAGAGTCGCTATTTTTTGCCCGACTCCGATGGAAATTCTGTTTGCGTCATTACATCTGGAATTGAGCAGATACCAAGAGTTGGCAAAGTGCCTATGACAGAATGTCTACCAGTTGGGATATTTTTAGAGATAAAGTTTATGGAAGGACCCATCTCTTAGATTGGGACATGTGGCAAGAAAGTGGACCAAAAGTGAGACAAGTGGCCTGACACTTGTTAGAAAGTGGATCAAAGTGAGACAAGTGGCCTCACACTTGTCACTCCAGCTATTGTGTGGCTCTCCACTTGTCATTGTAGCCTTCTCTTGCCATTTTAGCTCATGGGAGGCCCAAATCTATAAATTGGAGCCCTCTCTCTTCATTAAAAGAGGCTCTCTTGCTGCACACTAGTCTCTACCACTGTTACAGGCTGCCCTAATGATGGCTACTCTCTTTTTCTCTCTTGAAGGCTGCCCATGAAGAATACCAGCTGTTGGGGACTGTTTTGGAGGCTTCCATCGCGAAGAAATATTGAAGGCAAGGGTATTTAATCATTTATTATGATTTCTAGCTCTTATACTTGTTGTACCATCCATTGTACTGGCTGTACCAGCTTTTGTACTTGTTGTACCAACCATTGTACCTACTGTACTAGTCATTGTACATGCTGTACCAGCATTTGTACTTGTTGTACCTGTTGTACCAGTCACCGTACAGGCTCTACCAGCCATTGTACCTGCTGTACTGGCTGAATGGAGAGTTGTACTTGCTGTACTAGCTCTATTGCATGAAGACCCGTGGTTTTTGGGGAAGAATCAGTACCCACATGGAGGTATATGGATTATGTTGTTGGCTCGGCATTTCTACAGCCTATGTTCCGGCTTGGTAGCCTCGTGTTGGGCTGTGTTATGGCATTTGTATATGGATACTCCGGCATCTCCCGTGGGGAGAGTAAGGCCCTCAAAGCTTGTACGATATTATTCTCCTTGGGTAATAAAATACTCCAAGGGGGAGGTCGGCCCATTCCGGCCTCTATGTGGTGTCACATGTGCAAGATCCATTTTTAGCATTTGTGGATGTTTTGTCCAGCTTTTATGTTTTATGCAAAGTGATGATGGATGTGTGTTAAGGTTGTGGCCATGTTTAAGTGTTTTGATATGCTTTGATGGTATCAACAAGTGTGTCAAAGGCCCTAGTCCCCCGGGCACTCACCGCCGCGAGTTACATTGGTATCAGAGCATAGGCTTTCTTGGAAGTGGAGGCTTCCTTCTATCAATAAGGAAGAGAAAAGATCTCAAGTGGGGACCACACTTACCATCATTGCTGTTAAGCATGGCCAGCCGTTTCATAGCTTATGAAGCAAGAGCATGAGCAGCAGACAGCTTGTTGATCTAAAACACCATATTGGGGAATATGGGAATTTCCCACAAGTTTGGGACACGTGGTCAAAAGTTTGGATTAACCATAACTTGAACACCACTAATCCAAAATGAGCGCTTTATAGCTCTTTAGATTCCATTTTTCAAGCGCTTTCCAACGATAGGTCATATGATAGGGTTTTGAGAAACTTACAAACATGTTATCCATGTCCCCTTTTTTAAGTATTCAAAAATGGGAATTGGGAAATTCCCAAATTCACTAATATGGTGTTCTAAGGATTTATGAATTCACAAAATTTTATCTTGGAAGTGTGGAGTTGGCTTTATGTGCACACGTTTAGCACTCTTTCCATATGGATACAGGCAAGCTATATGGAGATATATCTCGGGATATCTTAAGGATATGGTGAGGAGATATTTCTTTTGGCTTCATGACCAACCTGGCAAAGAAAAGCTAAGTATACTTTGAGTTTGCAAAGTTGGTGCTTTGGCTATTTACTATGAAGTGTTTCTGATGTTCACTGACCCTTGTATAGCCATGCAAGGAGAAAGGTGGTGGTGTTTGCCTTGAGATGGTTTCAGGGAAACATTGTTTATGACTCCCTTTATATTGGCATGGATTATATCTATGGAGATTTCTTTCTTGGATGAGATTTATATAGATATTGGGCTTAACAAGCAATTTCTATGGACGAATTTGTCCCAGTTTATAGAGAAGAAATATTTGGATCTCTCATGGATATGATGCTTTTATGGATAAAGTCCACCTCTACTTGAAGGTGTGGTTAGCACGGAGTATGTGGCAAGAGTTATGGTATACAAGGATTATGGTATACAGGTCTATGGATTCCTGGACTTCTTTTCTAGGGATTTGGATTGATCCTCAGGATTATGGATTATGTTTATGACTCCCTTTTACGGGGATGGATTATTCTTTTTGGCTCCCTTTATTTGGGATGCATTGGACTTATGAAACTCATGGTTCACATACCCTGTGTAGTGTTCTCTTGTCTTACGTGCTCTCTTGAAGATTGTTTCTACCATGTGTGGATGGAACAATAGAGAGTAGATGGAAGGAAACATGGGCACTTCAGAGGGTAGTGTCGAGCACAACATGCCGTGTGTAGTGTTCTCTTGTCCTACGTGCTCTCTTGAAGATTGTTTCTACCATCTCTGGGTGGAACAATAGAGAGCAGCTGGAAGGAAACATGGGCACTTGAGAGGGTAGTGTGAGTTGGTGGCCAAAATGCCTATAAACTATTTGTAGCAGAAATGCTTATGAAACACCAGGTTATCTATGCTTGCGAGTGATTGTTTTATCTTGTTACTTGAGCCCACCTCTCATCCAAGGTGTGTGGTCAGAGTACCAGCACGGAGTGCAAGTGGTAAAGTGGACATGACGCCTGGTTGGCACGGGACTTATGTCTATGCCAAGGCTCATGTGGACCGATGCCTTGTTGGCAGGAGATTGATTTGTCTCGCCCATTTACTTGTTGGGACATGGATTATGATATCTGGACTTATGGGACTGATTTGTCTCGCCCATTTACTTGGGACATGATTATGATATCTGGACTTATGGGATTGTTTTGTCTCGCCCATTTATTTGGGATATGGATTTATTTATCTTTATGTCATATTAGAATCACTATCTCCCTATACAGAGGCCAAGAGGTTCATTGTTCATCTCACCATGCATGTGGATTCATGTTGGGATTGTGAGAGGGCAATTCAATGAACACTCCATCATACACGTGGATTCGTGTTGCGATTGTGGAGTGAGTGTTTCATTGTTTCCACACCATGCTTGTTGATCAGTGTGGGAGAACATGGGAACTGTTGGGATTGGGGGAAACGATTGCCAGAACTATGGAGAACCAGCTTTTCTGTCACCATGGTTTGTGCTCTTGAATGGCACCAGTTTGTGTGCATAGCACATGTTTCTGTGTGAGGCACTAGTATCTTGTGCATGGCACTTATTTAAGTGTCTTAGCACCTGGTTGGTGATTTTCATTGGCATATGATTATCTTAGCTTGAAGCTTAAAGTTGCGGACAACTTTTAAGAAGCTGGGGAAGATGTCACCAGCGTGGACATTTCCCAGTATGAAAGGGGTCTGGTGGACTCCAGGATGTCTAAATATTTGGAAAGTACAAGATTTGGGAATGGGGGATTATCCTAGAATACAAAGGACCACACACCTAAAATTTAGGAGAGTTGCTATTTTTGGCCCGACTCCGATGGAAATTCTGTTCGCGTCATTACATCTGGAATTGAGCAGATACCAAGAGTTGGCAAAGTGCCTATGTGACAGAATGTCTACCAGTTGGGATATTTTTAGAGATAAAGTTTATGGAAGGACCCATCTCTTAGATTGGGACATGTGGCAAGAAAGTGGACCAAAAGTGAGACAAGTGGCTTGACACTTGTTAGAAAGTGGATCAAAGTGAGACAAGTGGCCTCACACTTGTCACTCCAGCTATTGTGTGGCTCTCCACTTGTCATTGTAGCCTTCTCTTGCCATTTTAGCTCATGGGAGGCCCAAATCTATAAATTAGAGTCCTCTCTCTTCATTAAAAGAGGCTCTCTTGCTGCACACTAGTCTCTACCACTGTTTATTACAAGCTGCCCTAATGATGGCTACTCTCTTTTCTCTCTCTCCTGAAGGCTGCCCATGAAGAATACCGGCTGTTGGGGACTGTTTTGGAGGCTTCCATCGCGAAGAAATACTGAAGGCAAGGGTATTTAATCATTTATTATGATTTCTAGCCCTTGTACTTGTTGTACCACCCATTGTACCGGTTGTACCAGCTTTTATACTTGTTGTACCAGCCACTGTACTTGCTATACTAGTCATTGTACATGCTGTACCAGCATTTGTACTTGCCATACCTGCTCTGTACCAGCCACCGTACTGACTGTATCAGCCACTGTATCGACTGTACCAGCCATTGTACCTGATGTACCGACTAAATGAAGAGTTGTACTTGCTATGCATGAAGACCCGTGGTTTTTGGGGAAGAATCAGTACCCACACGAAGGTATATGGATTATGTTGTTGGCTCGGCATTTCTACAACCTATGTTCCGGCTTGGTAGCCTCGTGTTGGGCTGTGTTATGGCATTTTACAGTATATGGATAATCCGGCATCTCTTGTGGGGAGAGTAAGGCCCTCAAAGCTTTTACATGATATTATTCTCCTTGGGTAATAAAATACTCCAAGGGGGGGGGGGGGGGGGGGGGGGTCGGCCCATTCCGGCCTCTATGTGGTGTCACATGTGCAAGATCCATTTTCAGCATTTGTGGATGTTTTGTCCAGCTTTTATGTTTTATGCAAAGTGATGATGGATATGTGCTAAGGTTGTGGCCATGTTTAAGTGTTTTGATATGCTTTGATGGTATCAACAAGTGTGTCAAAGACCCTAGTCCCCCGGTTACTCACTGCCGCGAGTTACAAGTACACATTATAGGGTCCCAAATACCCTCTTAATGGCTCCCACCACGAATGGTGTATTTGCTTTATTTGAATGCTGAGAATAAACCCAATCTTGGAGACCTTCCTTGGCTGGAAACTACAACTTATAAGATGCCCGTTCTTGACCTTCAAGTTCCCCTTGCGTTAGCTTGCTCCACGACTTGAATAAACATTATCAATTAGGTGCCTTTTTACACATGTGCTTCATGGGCTGGCCGACATGCCCCTGCTGGTGCTGGACGACTGGGGGTACAAGCCCTACAGGCTGCTGCCTTGCTGCCCAACCTTCATACGGCTGGTTGGCTTGGGCATGGGGGCCTCCTTGCCCCCTAGGATGGCCCATAAAGGCTGACCTTCATGTAGACCAGGCTCAAAGAGGGTGGCCGATAGGGCAGCCCCCCAGCTTACACCCTAACCCTACATACCAAAGGTATGATTATGGCTCCTTAAAATGGTGTCCCAAGAAAAACTCGGTACACTCTACAACATTCTAGAGGTGACTTGTAGTATGGACTGGCATTGCTCCATGTGCAGGACACTCCTGACCATGACCATGTACGGGACTTGTACACCTAACCATGACTGTAACTCGCGGCAGGTGCCCGGGGGACTAGGGCCTTTGACACACTTGTTGATACCATCAATGCATATTAAAACATTTAAACATGGCCACAGCCTTAACACATATCCATCATCACTTTGCATAAAACATAAAAGCTGGACAAAACATCCACAAATGCTGAAAATGGAGCTTGCACACGTGACACCGCATAGAGGCCGGAATGGGCCGACCCCCCCCTGGGAGTATTTTATTACCCAAGGAGAATAATATCATGTACAAGCTTTGAGGGCCTTACTCTCCCCACGGGAGATGCCGGATTATCCCTATACAAATGCCATAACACAGCCCAACACAAGGCTACCAAGCCGGAACATAGGCTGTAGAAATGCCGAGCCAACGATATAATCCATATACCTCCGTGTGGGTACTGATTCTTCCCCAAAAACCACGGGTCTTCATACAATAGAGCTGGTATAGCAAGTATAACTCTCCGTTCAGCCGGTACAGCAGGTACAATGGCTGGTACAGTCGGTACAGTGGCTGGAACAGCAGGTACGATGGTTGGTACAGCAGGTACAGCAAGTACAGAAGTTGGTACAGTCGGTACAATGGGTGGTACAGCAAGTACAGAAGCTGGTACAGCCAGTACAAGGGCTGGTACAGCAGGTACAGTGGCTGTACAGCCGGTATGGTGGCTGGTACAGCAGGTATAGCAAGTACAAAAGCTGGTACAGCCGATACAATGGGTGGTATAGCAAGTACAGAAGTTGGTACAGCCAGTATAAGGGCTGGTACAGCAGGTACAGCAAGTACAAATGCTGGTACAACAAGTACAATGGCTAGAAATCATAATAAATGATTAAATACCCTTGCCTTCATGTATTTCTTCGCGATGGAAGCCTCCAAAACAGTCCCCAACAGCCGGTATTCTTCATGGGCAGCCTTCAAGTGAGAGAGAAAGAGAGTAGCCATCATTAGGGCAACCTGTAACGGTGGTAGAGGCTAGTGTAGAGCAAGAGACCCTCTATTAATGAAGAGAGAGGGCTCCAATTTATAGATTTGGGCCTCCCATGAGCTAAAATGGCAAGAGAAGGCTACAATGACAAGTAGAGAGCCACACAATAGCTGAAGTGACAAGTGTGAGGCCACTTGTCTCACTTTGATCCTTTTTCTAACAAGTGTCAGGCCACTTGTGTCACTTTGGTCCACTTTCTTGCCACATGTCCCAATCTAAGAGATGGGTCCTTCCATAATCTTTACCTCTAAAAATATCCCAACTGGTAGACATTCTGTCATAGGCACTTTGCCAACTCTTGGTATCTGCTCAATTCCAGATGTAATGACGCGAACAGAATTTCCATCGGAGTCGGGCCAAAAATAGTAACTCTCCTAAATTTTAGGAGTGTGGTCCTTTGTATTCTAGGATAATCTCCCATTCCCAAAGCTTGTACTTTCCAAATATTTAAACATCCTGGAGTCCACCAGACCCCTTTCAGACTGGGAAATGTCTAGGCTGGTGACAATGACACTAGTGGACTCCTGGCTGACTCGTCCCAGACAAGGTCTCACAAAGGACCATTAACCACTCTTAAGACAATGCACCTACTACGCAGATATGTCCTCGTGGAATCCAAGTGCGGGATGCACGTACATCCTCTTTTACTTAACTTGATGGAAGCCACATAGCCTCCAAATAGTTCGTCTCAATAATGCTGGATAATCTTTGAAGAAGTTCTTGTCAAGACAAACTGCATCTTCATGTGTCCCTCGATTTTGAAACTTCACAGGGAATTCACGCTCTTTGCGGCCAGAGCCGTGCTTGAAATGGTGCAAAAGGATCTATTCTAGAATCATTACTTTGGCTTCGATATTAGGTTCTAGTTCATCTTGGACATCTGTGGGAGGAGGTCTGGCATAGTGCTTCGACCAAGAAATGTGAAACACATCATGCATGGTCCAAGTGGGAGGTGACTTCAGCTTCATGGACACCTCGTTGATCTTCTTCAGAATGTGAAAAGGTTCGACATGTTTCAATCTTTGTTTGATAATCTTAAGATAAACCCAATCTCCTTCCGAGGATCTCACATCCTTTCTGTTCTTGTTGGCTTGCCGAGAGAGTAGGCCTCTTACGTTTCGGCCAAGTTGTTTTTCATAAACTCCAAAATCTCTTGATAAGTCTCCGTTAGGCAGTTAGCGTTGGGCACTGAAGACAATGTCTTGGTCAATAAAGATTGGAACGGATTTCCAAATGTTGCCTCATATGGAGTTCTACCAATAGATGAAGAAAAAAAGTCTTCAAAACAACTTGAACCAAAGGCAAAAATTGTTCCCACTTACCTTGTTGATCATGGACATAACATTTCAGCAAAACGCCAATTGATTGAAAATCTTCGTCTGGCCGTTCGTCTATGGGTGGAATGCATTGGAAAAATTCAACTTAGTCCCAAAATTATCAAACAATGCCCTCCAAAAATGATTGGTAAACTTGGTATCATGATCTAATACAATGGTCTCCTAGGTATGCCACCTATAGGGTACCAATGCCAGATAAATAGCTTTGCAACATCTTCGGCAGTTACATTAGCCAAGCATGGAAGAAACATATTAAATTTAGTAAAACGATCAACAACAAACAGTGTGTTACGCTTACCTGGATTTGTCACAAAATCCATAGAAATATCTTGGAAAGGGCCATCAGGAATGGGCTATGGTTGTAACAAACCTTCTTTTTCCCATGCAATGCTTTTACCTTTGGACAAATAGGACATTGTTGCACATGTGAACACGTACTACCTCATTCTGGGCAGTAAAATTGCTTCTTGATTTTCTTCAACGTCGAGTTTATGCCCATATGGCCACTAGTAATGGCATCATGGGTGTCATGGAGAATTGTTTCTCGAAACTGCATCAAGATAGAGAGGCAACTTTTGTAGAAAAGCCAACCATCCCGTATCAAGAAATGACATGATCCTATGGTGGGCAGTAAAATTGCTTCGTGATTTTCTTCAACGTCGAGTTTATGCCAATATGGCCACTAGTAATGGCATCATGGGTGTCATGGAGAATTGTTGCTCGAAACTGCATCAAGACAAAGAGTCGACTTTTGTAGAAAAGCCAACCATCCCATATCAAGAAATGACATGATCCTATGGTGTTCAATGCCTGTTCCTATTAAGTAGCGAATTCATAAGAATCCACGTACTTGTGCTTCATATTGTCTAGTCATGCACGAGTGAGCTCCATCCGAGTAGATTGGATGTAGGAAACTGTTCCTTTCGTGCTTAATGCATCGGCCATTGGATTGGCTTTTCCTAGAAGATACTTAATCATGTCACCGAATTGTTGGAAAATTTGGCTCTAGTGGTGCTGTTGGTTATGTCATTATGTACTCGGCATCGTCTGAAGTGAGCCCAAAACCTGGTGATCCGTGCGAACTTCAAAATCACACCCATATAGAAAATGTTTCTAATGCTTTAGGGCTTGGATCACACTAGGAGTTCTTGGGCATAGATTGAGTAATTCCTTTTTGCTGCAGGAATCAACTTATGAGACATTAAGGTACTTGATGACCATTCTACTCTAATAGCTCCAATGACGATGTTACTCGCATCGGTGATTACTTGGAATGGATCATCCCATGAGGCAAATGGTAAACAAGGGGCCTCATGTAAAGCTATCTTTGAGGTTCTTGAAAGCATGCAATCCGCAGAGGGTCATGTGGATGAGCTGCCTACGGGTCTTGACCCCTTTGAGGAGATCTGAGAGAGTTGCCGAGAGATCAAAGAACTTGTGGATGTGGGTGGAATATGCCTAGAAAATCCCCACAAACGATTGTACATCGTACGTTGTTTTTGGAATCTCCCAATTGAAAATTTTTGCTGCTTTGGTAGGATCTAATCGGATGCCTTAGACACTAACTGTGTGTCCAAGGTAGTGAACCTTGAACAAATAAAAAGCGCAAATAAAAAGTGGACTTCTTCTCATTGACAAAACGGATCGGTTCTGCAAACGGAGACACACTAGAGTGTATGAAACCTAATTGCAACAATTCGCATAGTTGGTGCTTCAACTCCGATTCCATAGCCTTGCTCAGGTGATACGTAAGCTTGCTTGGGGGATCCGAGCTTGGAAGGAGATCAATCTTGTGATTCTTCGGTCTAGATGGGGGGAGCTTTGGGAGGGAGATTGTCCCGAAGGAAAATTTACTGAAAGCGGTCATGTAGGGCTTACGCATTGGTGGTGGTCTGGGCGGTCTAAACATATATCAATGTGCCTTGTGCGCCTTTCGTGAGTTCTTGTTTAGCTTGCATGTGGATTATGAGAGGAAAGTTGAGAATACGTGGTTCACACTTAATGATGTGATATACAGCGGAAGTCTTTGTATTGGAAGATCCTGTCACACAAATGCTTACATCGTCTTCTGTATCCTGAGTTTTGTGAGTTTAGTAATCCACTTTAATACTTCAAACTTTAAAGAGATATGAGAACTGTACACCAGATTGGGTCCCGAATTACCCACTGAAGGGCCCTCTATCCCGATAACGAGATAGTATTTGGTTTATTTCTTTAGAGAGAATGACGGTGGATTGTAGATAAGCCAAACGCAAGATCTTGGAGGATCGGAAGCTTGGCTGATGTCACCATTTGGCCACCCAATTGGTCCACCCGTGCTTTCTTATCATGTATGTACATTGGACTGGTGTCCATGGCAGTTGTTTATGCCGGGGATCGATGCCACTCATGTGATACTGTAGACTTGGCTTTCCGTTGGGACTTGTGCCTCCGTGTACATGTCCGGAAATGCTTGGTGGATTGGTGTTCCATTGGGTCTGGTACCTCGTGTACTTGCTTGGAGCACGTCTATTTTGGTATAGTCTCATGAATGGGGATTGTCCATACCAATGCTGCATTGTATAGCATCTTTATGTGCTTGCTTGCAATTGAAATTGCATGCTGTTTTCATGCTTGCTTGACCAATGTGTAGTTCTGGGTAAGGGGACGCCAGCTCGTGAACCGCGCATGTGAAACTGTCTGCTGACATGGTTGTGTGGTATGTGAACAGGTGGTAAGTATTACCCAATCTAGGCTCAAATAGCCCTTAGGACTTAGCCAATATTTGTAAGTGAGTGTGTTCCCACTTCATTAAAGTTTGGGCGCCCAAAAGTCACTTATAAATTATGACCGCTTCCAAGTTCACACTCACTGAAGTCCCGAGGCGGACAAAACTCAATGTCTAGGACCTGATCCTCCCCTTTTACTTATAAATGGGCATCTCCCCATGTCCCTTCACCTGATTGGATCCCAATTCACTTACTTATTAAGAGAAAATTTGTGTTTTCTCTTCATGAAGACTTTTGGAGGCTGAAAACTCTGTTTTTCCACCATTTCTCTCCATTTCCAAGCTCTCCATAGCCATACCCAACTTGCTAGGGTGTTTTCCAAGCTTCCAAGAGTGTTTCCAAGTGCTAATCACTCTCCTACTCACTCCCAATGATGAAATTCAACAAAACAGCTCTCATTTTTGCTGTAATTTCTGGTCTTTTTGCTGAAAACCGTAATTTCAGCCTTCCTTTCTCAAGTTGAACCATAGGGGAAGCTTTCCCAAGGTTCCCTTCATCCTCTTGAAGACTTTTGTCGCGCGAAGAAAGACGACAAATCAAAGATCTCAACACTCCAAGGTCTTCCATCGTGAAGACTTCCGCTGTCATCGACTCTACTTGCTATTGGTAAGCTTTTATGCTTAAATATGGGAGAAAGTAGTAGGAGGGAGGAACCGGATTACAAGATCACATACCTTGTGTAGTGTTCTCTTGTCCTACGTGCTCTCTTGCAGATTGTTGCTACCATGTGTTGGTGGAACAATAGAGAGCAGATGGTAGGGAACATGGGCACTTGAGAGGGTAGTGTGGGTTGCAAGTCTACATCGACAACCACTTGTTTGCAATACTGTATTTATATGCATTGGTATGGAAATCTGGTCAGAAATGCCCATGACACTATGTACTTGATTCTCCCAAGATCAATATACTTTATTTGAGGGAGAGGTCGGCCGTTCCGGCTCATTGTGTGTCTCTTGTCAATTCAGCAATTTACTTCTTGTATTTTAACAAGTGTCCATCAAATCTTAGTGTATTTAAGTGTATTGATTAGCATAGTGTTCAACCAAGTTACATTGGTATCAGAGCATACGGTTCTCTTTCACTTTTATCGTGAGAGACGATTACCGTGAACACTAGCTATCTCTACACTTAGAACATTATGGACAGCCATACAATGAATGTTGGAGATGCTAATACGAGAGGCAGGGACAATGAAATGCATGCCTCCAATGCTTTACAGGATGAGCAAACTCATGTGGTGCACAATAGGGAACATGAATATGTGGGACAGCCGTCCCGTGGGCAAAGAGAAGATGCAGGAAGAAGAGTCCATAGTCTTGAGGGCTGAACTTACTCGTATGCAGGCTCTTCTCCATGCACAACAAGAAGAATTGAATCTCTACCGCCGCGAGGATCCATTGGTACATGACCGTTTGAAGGCCAATAAAGCTGAATCTTATATGGATCATGCAATGGCAATGATTGCTAAAGAGTTGCACATGCAACTGAGGGATGCAACACGTGCATACTTGGCTCGTACCGAAGATGCCTATGTAGAAAAGGCAACCATCCCACATGTCTTGGAATCCCCCCAAGTGCCCGAACAAGAACTTATGTCTAAGGCTCTACCATTTTTTTCATATGCGCTTGCTGAAGGCCCCCCCCCCCCCCCCCCCCCCCCCCCCCCGCCCGCTCGAGCTGCCTTCGCCCTTCCCCGCCTTCGAGCCTTCGCCCTTGGGGCTCATCCGGTAGCTTGTCTGCAGCTTTGACTGGCAAATGGTTGCAAGGGTGGTACCCCCTTGCGGTACTTGGGTGTGTTGATTGTCTTTCCTTTCAAGAAGAAAAGAATTGTCTTAGTTATCAGTGTAGAAATTCAGTCATTGTATCTAGTCAGTTTAGTAGAAAAAAGATCATGATGATGTTTTGTGTGTATGTTTTTTCTCAAATTACAGCAAGTCAGATTTTGTGGTGTATAAACTGAAAGAGATGGGAAAGATTGATGAAAAAGACATAATGGAGATATGCGGGCAGTTTAGCAGGTTGGATCATGACAACTCTGGGAAGATTACGCTCTCCTGCCTGATCAATCTTCATAAAGCTTCAGCTCTAAGAAAGTAAATATATCGTGCCCGTAAAACTGCTGATCCGCTCAAATGAAAGGAGAGAGATGATGTAATTAAAGCTAACTCTTATTGCAGAAGCAGGAGCAGATGTTACATGGGTATTTTTAGTTCCTCTTTTAGAGAGGCGTGTTCCTTTGTATTATGCCAGCCTTTATCTAGCTTTTTTAGTCACCCATTTTCAGCATTCTGCAGTTATCATTTACTTCTTTCTACTTGCATTCGTACCAATATGCATGATAGACACTCTCTTGATGTATTGCCTTGGTCTGGTATACCCTACTGGCCTTTCGTAGGACATTAATGCTCTCTCTCTCTCTCTCTCTCTCTCTCCCCAAAAAAAAAAGTTCACGAGGTCATGTGGCATACCAACTCGTCATGTGGCATGCTCACCCCCACTAATTCATTACGACTAGGTCTTTCCAACATATACATTCGTATATCCACACATTACTTGTTCCCTTGCCCTCGTGCTAGTCGTCGGGATACATGTGTTTACTAAATCTGACTCGTGTTTCTTGCAGAAACACAACAGTTTGTAGTTACTAAAAGCAAAGCTTTCTATAAAATAGAAGTGAAATGGGAGAAAAATGTTTACTCACTAGCAATGCTTCCATGTAAAACATCAAAATTAGGGCATGCTTCCACTACATTCAAGCATCTTATCTTATCAGATTCTTTGTACATGAAAGATATTTGAATAGAGTTTATTGCCAGTGATTAAGTATTGGGTTGTGAGGATGTTGATCATATAATGATGTATTTTATTCTTTTTGAGCGATCTCATGGTATACTACAACAGACTGAAAAGTATTATGATCATGCATTGGGAGCTTGTATTGTGCAGCACCACTTTTGAGCCATGGCATCAATGCCTTCACAGAATAGGTGATTGATGTAGCATCATAAACATACATCATTGATGAGCGTATCTTAGGCTTGACTGATGCAAGTTGGATTATGTTCGTTACATCGATAATTATCAACATATCATTTGAGGGAGTATAAATAATCCAGAGGAGAGTGGTGGTGCTTAGTGTGTGGGTGGCATTGCATGCAGTACTCAAGGCAAAGGTTTCATAATTGAATCGGCATTTGGCTTGCTAAGGGAGTCATAGTTACAGTTTTGATGAGTATGGCTAAATAAGGCACTTGTATGGCCAAAAAGATGAGATGCAAGAAAGGAGTAGTGTCAACTAGGTGGTGTTCCATCCAGGACAGGTGCACGCTAGCATGGGGTTAGGTTGGGGGTGAGACATGGGGGGGCGGGCGCCAATAGTAGGGAGATATCCGTAACATGGCAAGAGGCTTATAAGTGGAGGCATAGTTATAAGTAATTATAGGGTTAAAAGCTTATAAAAGCATTGGGGTAAGGAATGGCCTATATAAGTAAAACCTAGGTAGCTATTATGATCGTCTAGTATGACATCCTTGAGCGTGGCCCTTCTCGGGGATGTTCATTGCTGATGACACGTGGGGTGTGGCCTATGGTATGGGGCACTAGGTCTTATTGTGAGGGAGCTTCTCCAAGGATGTAGCTATGGCCTCTAGCTTGGGGGTGAGTCTAGAAGGACTCTTTGGCTGGGAGGTGAGCCTTAAGCCTCACTTCTACGTGGTTCCATCTTGGATAGTTCAAGGGCTTTGGTCATGGTGAACCTTACATTGGTATTAGAGCCTATATTTGACGTGAAAGGGAACTGTGGACGCAGTGGTTATGGGCATGCCTAGGAAGCCATGGATTCTCCAAGGGAGGGAGAAGAAAGCATGGGTAGTTTCTTAGTGTGAGGGAATCTTGGGGGTAGACTCCTTTGCCCTTGAAAGTTATCCCTTCATTGGCAGACGGGGATGGTAGATTGAGTGGCCGGGGGAGCAGGAGCGTACGATAGCCAGTGGAATCACCACCCACGGAGAGCTAGGGTTATAGCGGCTAGGGATTTTTACCACAGTTTGTCCATAAGGACCGATTCGGGATTCCTATAATAAAAAGGTGGCTAGGCTAGTTAGGGTAGCCTGTTAAGAGGCATAGGAGGAAGACCTATTCATGCCACGCATGATGCTTGGACAACCATGGTGCAATGCGCAAAAAAGTAGCGCCACCTATCGGGCATCGGTCTAGACAAATGCGCAAGGCCTGGGGATGTAGTGCATGCAACAACGAACAAAGGTCTGGATAGAGGGTAACAATACTTGAGATTTGTATCTAGAGAGGATTAGGGTGTGTAGAAATGGATTAGAATTAGGATGTCACCATGCTAGAAATGCAAGAAAAAGATTAATACTAATGACAAGGCAAGAGATTTCGCATAAAAGCTCATATGTTTGATCCATTAGATAAGAGTGCCTTTTATAGGTTTGCGAGCATCTCCATGTCATTAATCATGGCGCACAAGTTTGATTAAGCTCTCCCTACTGTTTCTTAGATTTGAGCACCATATCCCTTGAAGTGAGCACCACTTGGCATCCTTTCCCACTTCTAGGCACCTACTTTTGGCCTTCACATGGGTTGGCCATTCCACATATTCCTTCTTTTTTTTAGGCTCCTTCAAACCATTTTCTCCAAACATTAACCAACATCACTTGCTATTTGAACACGCCTCAAGTGATGAACTACTACCACCACACGTACATTGGATCTAGACTTAGTCATTTGCTAGAGTGGTCTTATAGGCTACAATGTTGGTTTAGAGCTTATAGTTTTACACAAGGTTAGAAATTTAAAACACAAGTGAGAGGGGTGCCCTCTTCCATCAACTAGAAGAGTCTTTCGATGATTGGCCTCCGTGGGAAGTTCCTTCATTTGGCTCTTCTTTTGCATGATGTTTGTTGAGTGTTGTTTGGAGTCTTCTCCTTGCTTCAACAATCTTATCTATGTGGCTTGGCTTGCCACAAAAGTTACACTTCACTATTTCTCTTGGTCCTTTGGTGAAGAATGCTTTCTCCTCGTATTGTGATGGAGATTGACCTACTTTGACTTCGAGTCTCTTTTCTTCTTCAATCAAGGTTGTTTCAATGTTGGTGAAGGTTGAGTCAATGCTTCCAGGGTCATACTCTTGAGAAGGATTGCCACGGCATCCTCCTCTTCCACTGGAGACTCAACACATGCAAGTTGTTGTATTATATTTTTCATTTTATTTAGATGTGCTTGGAGTGACTTGTTTTGAGAATGCAAGCTCATCGACACAGCTGGTGGATAGCATTAGTTGTGTGGATAGTAGTCTAGCGATGTTTGGACAATAATGCCCATACCTAACTAGCCAAGTGTATGTGGATATTAGTATTAGGTTATGTTATATGTGAACTTATCACTTGTAGAATATATTGATTTTGGTAAAGGAGAATGAAGCTAGCTATGGAGCTTCTCTACATTGTGTGAGATGGATTAATGAGAGCAATTAGGATTTGTATGTGTCTCCTTTGGTCTCATCTATTCTCTTTTCATGTTAAAGCCAAAGCAAGCAAAGTTGAAACTCTCCATTGAAGCTTACAAGTGAAAATGTATGTAAATGAAATGTGTTGATTTACAAATATATGATGAAAAAATTACAATTTTCCTGAACAGTCATCATGCTGCTCAGAAATCAATTGTGCCATGATAAGACATAAAGCTTATTTTGTGTAGATATTTTTAAATTGCTCAAACATTGGATTTGGAGTTCTATACCTCAAGTTATGAATAGAACAAGATAAGGATGTATTGGAATGCATGATACAACATTTAGTTGAAGTGTTTATGTATGTGAAGTTTGTCCACAAGCTTGGTTGAAGCTTGATGTTGCAGGCTTATTTATAGGTTGTTGCAACAAGAGGAGATTGATTTGGAGTTTATAGAAATTTGGGTAAAATAATTTTTAGGCTTCTACTTGATTCCTAATGCAACTATATCTGTATGTATGGAGCAAATGAGCATATGGAAGTGTAATGTGGACATGTACATGATTTGAAAATGATTTTCGTAACGCTTTTTCATTGAGCAAGTAAATATGCAAGTAGTGTTGACACTATATTAAGATGGGAATTGTGTATGTATATGTATTAGCAGTTGTCATTGTACCTCATTGGTTACATTGATTGGTTGAGTATGCCTATTGAGGCATTGTGTTTGGCCAAGATAAGTGATGGTCTAGATAAAATTGTTGGTGAAAAGCTTGATAGAAACAACTTCCAGCTTTAGAAGTATTGCATGACAAAGTTCTTGAAAGGTAAAGAGTTTTAGAATTTGGCGACTGAAGAGATAGGGACAAGGATTCCTTCAATTAATGTAACTTTGGTACAACTTATAGCACATAGGAATTGATCAAAAGAGCATGTAAGGTGTTTGTTATGTCATAACCAGGATGTGGAAAATTCCAAGGGATGCATGGGATACATTGATGAAGATGTACGACATAAAATGAAGGCAAGGAAGATCCAGTTGAAACAAAAGATACACAATATAACACATAACAATAGGAGTGTGCATGATTATGTGTAGGAGATGAAAGCATGAGTAGATGCATTGACATCTATCAATGCACCAATGGATGATGTTGATTTGGTTGCTATTATATTAGAAGATTTGGGTAAGAGTACAAATGATTTGACACTTCTATCATTGTGAGAAGTGGTGATCCCCCAGACTTTGAAGAGTTGATTTCACTGCTTATTGTGGAAGAATTGAAGCTTGGATTAGGTACATCATTGAGTAACAGTGTGCATGCAAGGGATTAGGAATTTTACACACAAAGAGGTGCAAGAAGAAGGGGGAGATCCTCATTTCAAGGACGTATAGGTGGATGTGGTTGGCAGGATAGACCACCACAACAATAATAGAATTTTTAGCCCTCAAACTGGTGAACGAGAAGATAGAGAGTCATACTCCCAAGGTAGAGATATCGAATTCTAGAGGAAGTGGTAGATGGTAATCTCAATAGCAGTATGGAAGTGGCATTGAGTGTCATCTATTATAGTAAGATTGGACATATGGCTAGGGAATGTTATAAGAAGCAAAATGATTTGTGAGATGGAAAAATTCAACATGGTAACTATGCATCCTCTAGTAATTTAGGTCATGCGAATGAAGATCATTTGTTTTTGCAGTGAGAAGATGATACTTGGTACATGGATTCTGGTGCATCAAATCATATGACATGTTATGGTGAATAGTTTGATAGAAAGTTGCCTACATAAACACAAGGATATGTGGTTACTAGAGATGATATGTAGCATCTATTACTCATATTGGTAGTGTGTTGTTGAAGATGCATGATAGGAGAGTAAAGACAATGTCGGATGTATTGTATATACCATTAATCACTAAGAACCTTGCATCCGCCGTGGCTCAAATGGTTGAGCATGGATTGCAAGTAAGGTTCAATGAGTATGGTTGTTTTGTTGAGAACTGCAAGAATGGATGTAAGCTCATTTTTGGAAAGGGACAAAAGGAAGGAAGACTATTCACTTTGGATACACATATTTAGGAGTTAAAATTAGCCATGTTTTCATATAGCCATGGCATTGTGCATGACATTGATATATGGCATAAGAGGATTGGACATGTGAATATCTAAAAGCTAAAGTCTATACAAACCAAAGGGATTGTTGGTGGCTTTCCAAGGGTCAAGTATGATGGAAGCAATAATGTATGTGATGCATGTCAGTTTGGGAAGCACGCAAGACTTCCATTTCCAAAGGATGATCAAATGAGAAGGAGGCCTTTGGAAATAATTTATAATGATATTTGGGGTCCAACACAAACCCCATACATAAATAGTTTTAGGTATTACGTTATCTTCATTGATGACTATAGTAGAAAGAAATAAATCTACTTCTTGGCGGGAAAAAAGGTGAAGCATTTGGGAAGTTTGGAGATTTCAAAGCATGTGTTGAGAAGCATTATGGACAGCGAATTAAATGTTTGATGAGATGAATAGTTGGTACAAGAAAATTGAGTGTCATGGTTGATGGCATTGATACCAATGTGGATGTACACTTACCATTGGAGGAGTCTACTACTAGTATGTCTAGGCCGAATGAGACATCTAGTAGTGATAATGTGAGTCCATGGTTAGGAAGATTGAGACATGATGTGAGCACCGAGATTAGTGCATTAGACAAAGGCAAGAAGAAGGTTGAAGGCACTAGTATTGGAAATGCACATTATGAATCGTCTAGTTCAAACAGTCTTTATGATGAGTTGAAAATTTCAGTGTGATAAGGACCTCAGGTGTAAATCATGACATGTACCACCACATGCTGGAGCTCATGAAGCTCGTAGAGTGATCCACATTTATTGAGGAGGTCAAAGGGTGAGATATCTAGTGCAGAGATTGACATAAAGAGTATATGTTATGCATTATACATATATCACATCTATGGTGAAGCATGTGGAGCCTACATGTTTTGATGACGCTATTGGCAGCAGAACCAAAGAAGCTTGGGACAAAGCTATGAATGAAGAGATGGATGCATTGGTACATACATAATGACATATGGGATTTGGTTGAGTTACCAAATGGTGAGATTGAGATTGTTTTGGTAAATGGGTTTATAAGTTCAAATGTAAGTCGGATGGATTAATGGAAAGATATAAGGCAAGGCTGGTCACACCAAGGGTTATGCACAAACTCATGGGATTGATTATGATGAGACATTTAGTCCAATGGCTAAGATGGTACCGTAAGATCAGTGATCTCATTGGGTACATCTAAAGGTTGGGAATTACATCAAATGGATGTCAAAAATGCTTTCTTGAATGGTGGAGAGTTGCAAGAAGAGATGTTTATGGAACAACCATAGAGTTATGTACATCCAGATTTTCCCACACATATATGTAGATTGAAGAAAGCATTATATGGAACTGAAGCAAACACCACATGCATAGTGTGACAAGATTAGCGGATATCTCATTAGCATTGGATCTCATGTGAGCAATTTAGTTTGTTTACTATATGTGAAAGAAGACAGACAATGGTATGGTGGTGTGATTGTGATTTATGTGGATGACTTGATAGTCATAGGTGATTGTGGAAATAACATTGCCAATGTGAAGGTATCATTGAGTGGCCAATTTTATATGAAAGATTTGGGAGAGCTAAGATTCTTTCTTAGCACAGAGGTTATCATGACATCACATGGAATATAGCTGGTGTGAAAAGGCAATGGAATTTGATATGAAATATTTGGGAGAGCTAAGATTCTTTCTTAGCATAGAGGTTATCAGGACATCACATGGAATATGGTTGGTGAAAAGGCAATATGCCTTGGATATGTTGGAAAATTATGGCATAATTGGATACAACACTATGGTGACACCATTGGAGTGAAACATAAAGATGAGGGCTGATCTTGGTGATGAGTTGGATGATGTTACTATGTACAAAAAGATGGTCGATATCTTGATTCCTTGACTATCACTAGACCGGATTTATGTTCTGTGAGTGGTGGGACATATTTGGATGCTATCTCAGGAGTATCATGAGATATGTGAAGACCATTGCCCATTATGGTTTATTTTATGAGCATAGAAAGGATGTGATTATTTATGGTTACACAGATGTAGATTGGATAGGAAGTGCTTGTGGCAGGAGAACTACTAGTGGGTATGCATTTATCTTGGAAAGTGTTACAATCAGTTAGACCAGCAAGAAGCAATCCAGAGTTGCTTTATCTAGCATGGAGGTAGAGTATATAGGAGCAACTATGACTGTATGTGAAGTGGTATGGCTGAAAAAGTTACTTGGTGATTTGGGACAACATCATGATGGAGGTGTTGTCATACATTATGATAGCATGAGTAGTATTCAATTGGCTAGTAATCTGATTTATCATGCGAGGAACAAACACATAGAGGTCCATTATCATTTCGTTAGGGAGAAGATATTGGATAGATAGGTTGACTTGACATATGTGAAGATAAAAGAACAGGTTGCATATATCTTTAGCAAATCACTTGGTAAAGAGAAGTTTAGAGATAGACTTGGAGTACAGGAGATTAACATGGTGAGATTTTGGGGGTGTTGAGAATGCAAGCTCATTGTAGCTGGTGGATAGCATTAGATGTGCGGCGTGTGGACACAATAATGGCCATGCCCAATTGGCCAAGTGTGTGTGGACATTAGTACTAGGTTATGTTATATGTGAACTTAACAATTATAGAATGTGCTGATTTTGGTGAAGGAGAATGAAGCTAGCTATGGAGTTTCTCTACATTGTGTGAGATGGAAGCACCGATGGTGGGGAAAGCTGTTGTTTGCAAATTCCTGTAGATTGTGAAGCATTTCAACACATTGAACAAGAATGGCTAGTCTTCAAAGAGGAACCCCATAATCTACGACTTGGACTCAAGCCTTTCTCCATATATTCATCCAAATGGTTAACATGGCTTGTTGTGTTGGCTAATCACAATATTCCACCTTTCATGATGGTGATAAAAAAGGAGCACTTGATTCTTAGTCTCTTGATTCTCGGTTGGTAATTGTTTTTATGGATCTGTTTCTTTTTTTATTGATCATAATGTACAACAGTGTAAGATTAACTTGTTAATATTCATAATATGTTAGGAAAGCACCAAGTATCAAACATGAATGTGTAATGAACGTGTACCTAGCACCTCCCCCATCGATGAGCTCCAAGAGCTTTGGTGGGGTTTTAATATGCTTGACATATCTGGATTTGAGGAGCACCGAAACATCCTTCTACGAGGCATACTCACATGGACCATTCATGATTATCCTGGGTCTTCACTATGTTTAGGTATGGAGTTTATCATACAAAGAATTATCTCATTTATCATTACTTTGGTAATAATCAAGTTCAACATAGATGATGAAAGGTCTTGCTATACAAAAGGCAATCATGCATGTCCTACTTGTGAACTAGAGTTGGATTTAAAATGGAGTGAGATCTTAAACAAGTACGCATATCTATTTATTTATAGAAGGTTTTTACCCATGGATCACTAGGCACAAAAGTTTAATGGAAAAATAGAGGATCGAGCACCACCTCACAGGATGACTCCACACGACTAGAATTTAGCATGGAATACATTTAAAATTCGTGGACATAAGAATCCAAGAGAGGAACCCATTGGAACGAAGCCTAAAAAGTTGATCTTTTATCGACTACAATATTAGAACAAGCTAAAAAAATTTCACCTACTACTAGATCCTATGCACATTTTCAAGAATGTTGCAGAGTCCCTTTGGAGGCATCTTAGAAATGAGAAGGACTCGCTCATAGTAAAAAACAATCTTATTAAGTTTGAAAGGTGAAGATGAAAGAAGATACCATAATGCTTTTGTGACTTATGAAAAAGGAAAGGCTTCTTTGACATACAAGTGCATGTGCTCATCCACCTCATGGATGAAATGTCACTTACATGTGTCATGAGCAACCGATAGATGTTCCTCTTTGAGTGGTTTAGAAAGGTGGTAAAAATTTATTCATCAAAAAGTATGACTAGAGGGTTTCACAAACATTGTTTTACATAACCAAGTATGTCATGGTGATCATGAATCCTATTGCACCAAGATTACGGATAAAAGATCAATCTAATAAACTCTGGGGAGGTGCTATCTTGTAAAGGCAAGGAGATAAAGCTCTTGTATGAGCTTAGCAACCAAATAAACAACTTTGTGTTATACAATATGCATTACATGGCAAAGTAGGTTGACTTTGAAACCGATCCCGTCAAGTGGGAAAGACTCCGTTGGACACCCACACGCTTAATAGCACAACTTTAAAACCACAAATTTGAAATGGACAACTTAAAACAACTTGAAATTTAAATGAAATGAAATGGAAGATGGACACCAACACTGGGGCCGGAACGGGCCAACCCCCCCCCTCAATATATGATATATTTATTGGGAGTATTTAATGAATACAATGCTCCATGGGTTCTAAGAACCAGATAATGTCCATGTACATATGAAAACAGTACCAAACAAATAGGCTCGAATTTCGATGTAGAAGCTCGAAGCAATACGACCACTAGTGTGGTCCAATCTCTACGGTCCTGTGCTTTCACTGGACTCTGCGGAGAGCGCCTCACTGGTGTTCCGAGACCACGCTCAAACAGGCGCTCTCGTACTAATGCCTGGCTCTCCCGATCTCAGCACCTTTGGACCGAGGTTCGCCAATATAGCTTGGACAACCCGGCACCGAACGGGTGTTGGCCGAGCGGGATGAATCCCTTATTAGATTTAAACATAAAATACTTTATTGAAATCTGAAATTCACTTACTTGTAGATGGTTGATAGAAAACCAATACTTGTGGTATGATGAAGTCACCCAGGAGATGCGAAGTCCCTTTGATGAAGACTCAGTCGCCTCGTGGTGAACCACCAAGGCAAGTACCACCACAAAAGGCACAGCCACCTGCTGTGAGAGTAGGAGTGCCCACTTGCAAAGGAGGAGAGGGACCTGGCTGCTGTGTGGAGGAGCAGCCTGTTATGAAGAGAGTGTACTCCCACAGTTGCCTGCAAGAGTAAAAGGGAAACCTGCTGAAAAGCAAGTGCAACCACCTAGTATGAGAAGAGGGATACTTGCTGCAGCCGCCTATGGGGAGTAGAAGTTGCAGTCGAATAGAAGCAGTCGGCTGTGTATGAGGTGAAGTAGCCGCCTGCAGGAAAGCTCACGCAGTCTGTATAGATAGGAGGATACTGTAGAAGGTGGGCAGCCTGCAGGTAAAGCTGGCGCAGAGATTAGGGCAGCGCAGCCTGCTGGAATTTAGCCGCCTGTGGGTGCAGCAGTATATCAGTCGCCTGGTAGAGGAGGGAGAAGCAGCCGTACAGCAGCATGCACAGCTTGCATGGAGGAGGCAGCAGCGAAGAGGTGGTCGCCGGTTCCTTCACGTAAGATGAAGCGATGATGTTCTTTACGCTTGAAGGAGGGAGTCCTTTTTAATAGAAATTAAGGTGAAGTTACAACTAAAGATTTCCACGCATGCATGTGGGTGGGGAGTTTGGGTAGGTGACCATGCCCACCCCCACACTCACTTAAAGTGGGGCTCCCCACCTTGGCCCCAAAGTGGGTGCCCACTTTTAAATAAGTGTGAACACCTAACCTTATTAAATAAAGGGTTAGAATATAAAACATTAAAACAACATGTGCGACATACTTACCACCTGTTCACATGCACCAAAACTCGTCAGAATACAGAGCAGACTTCACGACTCACTGGCAGGCGTCCCCGCTCAGTAAGTAACATGTCAAGCAGGCAAACACACAAATACATGTCATGCGAAAACAGTTTCAAGCATGCAAATCATGTGTGCATGTGCAAATAGTATCATGGACATATCTCCCGTTCATGGAACAAGTACAAAAATATCTGTCGGCACAAAACTGGCACGACATAAAAACATAAAAACCTGGTCATCCTATGGAGTGACAGTCCCATAGGTAAGACACAGTTCTAGGCATGAGTCTCCCTATGGTGTGACAATCCCATAGGCAAAACACGGCACGAATACTGGCTCTTCCATGGCGTGACAATCCCATGGGTCGAACACAGTCCAGGTCATACACGGGTGGCACTGGTCTGGCTCCTGTCCATACGACACCATCCTGCTAACACACGGGTGGCACCAGTCTGGCTCCCGTCCATGTCAGCAAAAATACTGGCCTCTTCACACGAGACACCAGCCTGGTCTCAAGTGAACGAGACGCAAAAACTGGAGATGGACCAAATGGTCGGCCAATTGGTGACATCCCCCCGGGCTTCTAAAGAGTTGACCTCAACTGAAAAGCCTCAAGATATGCCTGCAACAATTGCGGATAATCTGCAAAATAATCCTCATTTACCCACTTGGCATCAATAGGCAAATAATTCTTAAACTTCACAAGGTATCTCCTGGAAAGCTTTCCTGCAGCAGCAGGTAGCTTTCTCTCCTTGTGAAAAACAATCTGTTCTGGCTGGAGGATCTCCTCAAGCTCTTCAATTTCTGGCGGATCTTCTGTGTGAGGCTCATCAGGATCTGGCCCCACATATTTCCAAAAGAGACTCACGTGAAAGGCATTGTGAATCTTCCAATGACTAGGTAAAGCAAGCCTGTAGGACACTTCATTGATCTTCTGAATCACCTTGAAGGGTCCATAATAGCGGGGAGAAAGCTTAGGATATGATCCTTCTCGTCCTGGCCTCTTCCGAAGCCTAGCCTTCTCAAATTTCAGCAATACCCAATCACCTTCTTTGACTTCCATGTCCCTTCTATGCTTGTCAGCAGAGCCATTTTATGCTTATCCTGAGATCTTGCAATGGCTGTCCGCACCTGACCAAAGGCAAAATCCAAGTCACGAACATATTTATCAGCCTGCAAAAATCTCATCCTTAGTACGAAGGATGGGTGGCAAGACCACTCTGCCATAAATAATCTCAAATGGAGCCTTTCCTGTGGAAGCATGGATCGTATTGTTGTAGGCAAACACAACAAGTGGAAGATACTTCTCCCATGCACTCTTTTGATCTGCCACATAACACTTCAATAAATCCAACACGGCTGAATTTGCAGCTTCACTTTGGCCATCCGTTTGGGGATGATAAGCTGATGAAAACTCAAGCTTAGTACCCATATTATCAAACAAAGCCCTCCAAAATAGGATTGTCCCAAATTCACTAATATGGTATTATAGCTCAAATCTGGTCTGGTGATCGTCATATAGATCAAGCTTCCTACTATGCGATCTCTATCCCCAACAATGGATTTAGGCATACCATGATGCTTGAAAATATTAGCAAGAAAAAGCTTTACCATATGATCAGCTTTAATGGTTTTCTTGACGGGCAAGAAATGAGCTTGCTTGCTAAACCTGTCCACAATAGTCCAAATTGCATCATTCCCATGCTGGGATCTAGGCAAATCCATAATAAAATCCATCGTGATACTTTCCCAAGGTTGCGAGGGAATAGGCAATGGCTGAAGCAAACCTGGAGGCTTTTGCCTATCAAATTTTACCTTTTGGCAAGTAATACATGCACGCACATAAGCCTCAATGTCTTTACGCATGCTCGGCCAAAAGAAATACCTCTGAATCATGCGAGTAGTAGGCATAATACCTCTATGACCAGCATATGGTGGAGCGTGACATTCGTCCATAACCTTTGGACGCAAATCCTTTACCACACATAGGCAATTATCCTTCATGAGATAACCCTCGTTGATAACATAGGAGGCATGTGAATGACCAGCCATCAAATCAGTCCATATATGGCAAAAATCAGCATCCAAATGATACAAATCTCTCATAGCAGATAAGTCTCCATGAGAGGCCACTGAGACTGCAGCAACATAAGGCCTCCTAGATAGTGCATCGGCCACCACATTTTTCTTTCCTGGAGTATGCACAATCTAAAAATGAAACATGGAAAGAAAATTTGCCATTCTCATCTGCTTCTCTGAAAGCTTTGTTTGAGATAGAAAATATCTCAAGCTTTGATGATCTGTCTTGACTACAAATTCAGCCCCAAGAAGGTAATGTTTCCAAATCTTTAAGGCATGAATTACAGCCAAGAGCTCTTTCTCATAGATATCCATATGAAGCTCAGCATCATGCAAACGACGGCTCTCGTATGCAACTGCATGCCCTTCTTGATTTAGGACAGCTCCTATGCAATCACCACAAGCATCACATTCAACCACGAATGACTTGTGCAAGTCAGGAACAATCAATACTGGACCACATATGATCGCATGCTTGAGCTGCAAGAAAGCATCCTGTTCCTTTGAAGTCCATTTGAAAGCAATTTTCTTCTTCGTGAGATCATGTAGAGGAGTGGCAATCATAGCAAAATGCCTTATGAAACGCCTGTAATACGAACATAATCCTAGAAAACTACGTACTTGATGTACGTTTTGCAATTCGGGCCAATTCCGAATGGTCTCTATCTTTGCAAGATCCATTGTAACTCCATCTTTGGATACAATATGACCCAGATAATGAATCTCTGAAAGGAAAAACTCACTTTTCTTGGCATTGACGAAAAGTTTATGCTTCCGCAACTCTTCGAACACTGTGACCAAATGAGTTCTGTGTTCCTGCTCATTCTTGGAGAAAACCAAGATATCATCAAAGAAGACTCTTGTAAACTTGCGATGGGGTCGGAATATCCTATCTATCATATGATTAAAAGTAGCAGGAGCATTGGTGAGACCAAAAGGCATTACCAAGAATTCATATAATCCGAAGGCTGTCCTGAATGCAGTCTTATGGATATCTTGTGGCACCACGCGTATCTGGTGATAACCACTCTTCAAATCAAGTCTGCTAAAGCAAGCTGAACCATCAAGCTTATCCAAGATATCATCAATACGTGGAATTGGGAATCTGTTCTTGATGGTAAGCTTGTTCAAAGCTCTATAGTCCACACACATACGGAATGATCCGTCCTTCTTTTGAACAAGAAGCACAGGAGAGCAGTAAGGTGAGGAACTGGGCCGAACCAAACCTTTCTCTAAAAGCTCGTTTACCTGCTTCATAATTTCTTCTTGTTGTGCAGCACTCACTCGGTATGCGGGTTTGCCTGTAAGAACCATTAAGAAATATGCTAAAAGCATCCTCCATCTTTGCATCCTCAGCTTCTTTCATCTTTGGTTCCATCTGTTTATGATAAATAGAGCCCTCCTTTATAAGTGAGTATATCAGCAAAAGTAGCATCTTTGCATCCTCGACTTCTTCCATATTTGGTTCCATCTGTTTATGATAAATAGAGCCCTCCTTATATATAAGTGAGTATATCAGCAAAAGTAGCTCTAGTTGACACCTCTACTAGAAAAGAGTATTGGAACTCTTGCGATTCCACAACCCACTTTATCATTCTTTTAGACAAAACCACATTGTTTATAACTTTGAGGAAGTAAAGCATAGCTAGTTAAGAACACAAAAGGCTTTGGAAGGAGATAATGTCGAAACCTCCTAAAAGCAAAGATTACACTGATCACATCACCTTCTTTGCTTCACTACAGCTTCTTTCCACTGTAGCTTTCACCCTTCTTGCATAATCATCAATGGGCTTAATATAAAGACTTCCCTTCCCTTGTTGGAGTAAGACTGCTCCCACAATGTCAATACCTATTGAAGGATTTACACAAAACACTTTGTCCCAGTTAGGAGCTTGCACAGATGAAAGGCTACAAAGCACCTCTTTGACCTTGTTGAAAACCTCTTCACATTCATAAGTCCACTTTAGAGGGTCATGCTTGACAACTTTTTGGAGAGAATACAAAACTTAAGAGACCAAAGGAATGAACCTACACATATACTTTACCTTGTGAATAAAAACCATTAATTGCTTTGTGTCTTTAGGAGGAGGAAAAAGCACTAAAGCTTTCACCTTGTCATCATCTTCTTCAATACCATTTTCTGAAATAACATCACCAATCAACTTGAGTTTACGTTGAGCAAGGAAACATTTTTTTGGATTAAGTTGGCCACCACTTGTATCCAATCTTTTAAATGCAAGCTTGAGCTTTTCACAATGCAAAATTCTCCTATTGTATATGCAGATGTCATGAACGAAAACTTTGATGAACTTCCCAAGTTAAGGTGCAAACACAACATTAATCCTTCTTTGAAAAGATTGGTCAAACCAAAAGGCAACACTTTGTATAAAAAACACCCCCAAGGGGTTATGAAAGTGGTTTTCTTTTGATCTTCAGGAGCAATTTGAAGTTGAAAATACCCTGAATAACCATCACAGATACTATACCTTTCATGACCTACTGGTCCCTTTTTATAGCTGCATTAAGTGGCTTGTAGTGCACACACAAATTCTCCACCTTCTATACTTATTTGGTCAAATGACCACTGTGGACTCACCCATTCAGAAGTTGCTACTAGGTAGATGCAGTTGGTCTTCAAAGAACTTTTCCATTTCGTCCTTTAATGCATCTTGTTGACCTTTCCCCAAAAAATCCTCAGCCTTTGGCACACTGGCTTGGCACCTTCCTTGAGTTCAATATGAAGAGTCTCTCCTTTAAAGCCTTGAATCTCTTCATATGATGTGATGAAGAGATTAGGAAACTCCTAGAACATAGTTTTGTATTGATGCTATTCCACCAAAGTAAGACTAGTACTTAACATTTTGTCAGCAAAATCTATCTTTACATTATTTTTTGGTTCAAGAAACTCCTCTATATCTTCAAAAAGATCTCCTCTCACTACCCATTACTTATCCTACATCCCCTTCATTAATGGGTTCTAAAGTAAGCATAGATACATCAACATCACTTAAGTATGAACCTGTGCTCCTCTCATCACTATCCCTTTCACTCTCATCCTCAGTCTCAGGTATTTTCCCTTTTCTCTTTCTCATCTTCCCTTAACATATTTCGTCAATCATGCTAAACTTTCTCCTCATTCTTTTTTTATCATAAAGTGTAATGGTACCCTTCTCCCAGTCTTGAATTGCCCCCACTAACCTAAGCCATGGCCTTCCTAATATGAAAGGAAAAGCATCCATCCCAACAGGAATAATGTGATAATTCACTTTAACATTTACACCAAAAACCTTTACATCAAGATACTTTGAGGATACTTAAACACCTTACTTTAGCATGGTTTGCAAGTCGGATTCTAAACCTAAAAATCCCACTTGTCTCTAATCCCGGCCTCTATGCATAAGATTGTGTGATCACACATTTGTGCAGCCCCATAAATGTAGGTTTCTCCCATACCTTGTCCTTTGTGCCAATCATCAATAAACTGAGCATATATTGGGAAGCTCCTCTATTGAGTGCACCTTGACACTGCCTTTCCTTGGTTTCTTAACTTTTGGATTCACCAACCTTTTCCACTCTCTTCTTAGTCTTGGACAAATCTCCATGAGTTGGCTATATGATATGTCCACCTTCTTGTTGAGAAGATCCTCCTTTAGCACATAATTTTTTTGACCATCTCCAAGAGGCAAATTTGCTGCTTGATAGTGTCTTCTTGGCTTAGCTTTCTTTTTCCTTGTTGATACTTCTTCTTGTCATTTCCCCTTCTTTGGCAAACCTTCTTCTAGGCACTCCTCTACCTCTACCATTCCCTTCACTATGTCTTTCACCATATGCTTCATGTCCTAGACCAGGTGGCCTATATCCTCTACATCTTTCTCTTCCACCCCCTAACAAATTCAAACTAAGGTTCTTGAAGAGACTGACTACTTCATACATCTCCTTTTTTAATTCATCATCATTTTGGTTTTTCACTAATAGTTGGGGTGAGGTTTGCAATAAATTCTTGACTTCTTCTTTGACCCCCTCCACACTATGGCTTACTTCCTTCCCAAGCTGACCCAATCATCTTCCATTCTTTCTCCCTAGCTAACTCTATAGCTTCTTCAAAAGTTTGAATATTTTTTAACTCCACTTTTAACTTTAAATTTCCCCTTAAACCAATAATAGATCTATCTTTTTTAAACATAGATGGAAGGGCTTCGTTCCCTAAAGAAAAACACCACCTATCCCACAATTTTGTGAAGTGCTAAACATAGATATCCACATTGTCCTTCTTAGTTAACCCCAAAATTTCATGCCACAGCCGGTTAGGATCTTCAGTCTTCTAGTAATGCTGCAGGAACTCTTGTTTTGTAGCTTTATAGATGAGATCTTGTGGAGGGTCTCTTGCTTGCAAAGAACCTTCATAGCCCTTCAACAATTATCGGGCCTCATCTTATAAGCAGCAACAAAGAATCCTTAGCATAAAGATAGGCTCTTGCCTATTTTTGATCAAGCAAGTGATTTTCAAATGCTCCACAAATTATCTAGCATCTTCATGTGGCAACCCATGGAAAAGTGAAAAATCTTGAACCATATCAGCACAATTGATAGACTAAAAGTGATTGAAATAGATTCCTGAGTTGGGGCACCAACAAAAAGATGTGAGGTGACGAGCAGTAATTAGTCTTTGTCTCTCCAACTTCTCTTTATCAATTCTCAACCCTTAAAATATATAAGAGAAACACCCTATGATTATTCGTTAAACCCCAAAAACAACCATGACAAACTCTGGCTAAACCAACATGAACTCCCCAATAAGATTTCACAATGACTTTTTATTCAAAAAAAGTTGATATGGTATATTCCTGCTAGATATTGTGTAAGTGTACACCTAACTGACAAGCAAGCCATTGACACACTTGAATATGGAATAAAACCCACCACTCTTAGCCTCACACATACAATCCTATGAGAATGATAAACAACCAACCCATCACCATAGCCATCCCAAGAAGGAAGACAAACATTGTTGATATATTAGCAAGAAAACTTGACTTTATATAAAAGACCACTGCTGGATATATCCATGAGATAGATAAATGATTTTGCTTGCCAAAAAGATATAAGATATCCACATAAAATAAGTTACTATCCACATATTCTTCTTCCACTATTTCTGCATCAATTACCCAGTCTGGTAGATCCTGAGCAATATGCACATTACCCAATCCTGATGGTAGTTGGAGTAAGATGAACCATTCATAGTCAGTGTTGTGGAAAGAACCTACGATGTTTAGTGGAAAACCCACAGTTGAGATGTGATGTAGCCATGGTTCTAGTACAAGAGATAGAATCATGATGTTAATCTTTTGACCACCCCCATACTTCTAACATAGCATATAAGACTTTGATAGTTACAAGTTGAGAGAGTTCATTAAGGTGTGACTCCAACTTATGTTAAACCCTTCTCTCCTTGAGATTGAACTTGCCTTACTAGTTCAAAACAAAGCTCTTATGCTTCCCGTATAAGTATCCGGATACATTAAGAGAATGCACTCACACAATACCCAACACATCCCAACAACCAACTATCTCCAGGGGCTTGGAAGACAAGCTTTTCACAAACACAAACCCACCAGCTATGAAATGACCAAGCAAAAAAACACCTAAGACTCTTGCTTGTGTTGACCATGCTATTAGTGAGAAGGAGTGGGATTATACTTCACATGAACACAGCATTGAAGGGTATATGGCTAGAAAGAACCAAAATGTCTTTTTTGACGAATTGTAGTGGAACTCAGCCTCATTTCTGTTTCTAAATCTTCCTCTCCTTCATAGGGCGACCTTCACTCTATTGTTGTTTTCTCTCAATCAGTAGCACAACGGCCTTCATGCTTTGCGCATCTGAACCTGCATCTTCAGTGTTGCACCGTAAACCAAGCTTCATGGAGGACCTACAGTAGCCGACAACCTCAAAGCTTTGCTTCTATGATGTCCTCAACACACTCTCTGAGAGGCAAACCTGGCTCAAAGTGGGTAACATAAGATAAACCAGCTTCATGAGGACCAGCTCCTCCGTCGATTTCTTCACGTGCTCCCGTCACCTTTGACGTACTATCTCCCATATTAGTTGGTGGCCCGGACTAAGGTCTTTTACCGCCTTGGTCAAAACTTTAAAAAACTTTTGTTTTATACCTTTATATACAAGATATAAAAAAAATATCCCATTACCACCATTGGACAATACCTTAATGCTACCAAACTTTGGCCATCTCTCAACCTTACATCACATCACAGACCAAACCTTAAAAATAGCCTTTGTGATGATAAATTCCTAAAGTGTGATGAATCACTGCACCCTGTCTTCTTCTGTTTGCTATTGTTAGAGTTTGCTAACCCTAGGTATCATTACCATGATTGCTACCATTGGGTTCAAAACATATCAATCATGGAGAGCTCCTCACAAGAAGGTACATCACCATCTCTTGAGCAATCATGGAGACCTCCTCACAAGATACATCACCATCTCTTGAGCCGTGATGTTCACACACACAATGCATCAAACACAATGCTATAAATATACAAAAATGTAATGATGCATGTCAAGGTATAACTCCCTCTATTCACAAGGCCAAACACGCTATAATACCTACCCTAAGTACAAACCAACCATCATTGCTTGACACACAAACACGAGGGTTCTATACATATATACATATTTTTTTGGTTTGTTTTTCTAGCCTCACAATCTCATGCTTTTAAGTGCTATGATTAATTTCTTAAATCAAAAGCAAATACATCGCAAGGTGGGGGGCCTTTCGGGACAACCCAAATTTGGTGTACAGTCTCTACTCTCTCTTGCCTTTCTATATGAATTGGTTATAGTGCTCTTGTAATAAGAAGAGCAATATCGGAAGAAAAACCAAACTAGTATGCATGTGAGAGATCAAATATTTCTACCAATCAAAAAGGTAAAGATAAAGCCTTTAAACCAAAGGCAGAATCAATCTAGTCTTCTAGAAAGGATGTCGAGAAGGGGGGTAATAAGCCTAAGAATAAAGGAAAATACAACTACTATTGGAAGCCATTCCATTACATCAATGAATGCAAAAAAATGATGGAGAGGGAGAAGAAGAAAGAGTTAGGCATTGCTATGGCTGATGCATCAAAACTAAGTGCTAAAAAGAAGGATTCAACAAACTATGCGCGCAGGAGGATGATTTATTATGCATTGCAATAGTTCTGCTTCTTATGTCCATGATGTATGCATGTCGGTGGTAAAACATCATGTCTGGTACTTTGATAGTGGTTCTAGCAAGCACATTACTTTTGAACGTGATTTGTTTCCTCACTTAATTCTGCTCCTTAATGAGGAATAGTCCTATGTGCAAATAGCTTCTCATATCTAGTAAAATGAGTAGGTAAGGTTGTTCTCACTTCTACTGCAAAATGGTGGGATAATCATGCTCTTAGAAGTCTTGTTTTTGCTAGGCATTAAAAAGGACTTGTTATCAATCTCTATCATTGCTAGGGCCAGGCCTAGTGGTAAGATTTGTTGATGACAGGTGTACAATTCTTGACCAGAGTGATGGAGACATCACTGTGGTATCCCATACTTTAAGCCATGGGCTTTACAAGTTGTTCAGGTATGCAATATTGGCACATATTGGTTTACTACCACACATGCTATGAGAATGATGTGGAGCTATAGCATGCTCGCTTTGGTCACTTGAAATTTGGCAATTCTTTGTGTATTAAAAGGCAAGGAATGGTACAGTTAGAGTTGCCAAAGCTTGAGGCCCCTATTAAACATATATGTGAGGGTGAATTTTAGGCAAGAGGGAGAAGAAGAAAGAGTCAAGAATTGCTATGGCTGATGCATCAACATTAAGTGCTTAAAAGAAGGATTCAATAAACTATGTGATAAACTATGCAAAAGAGGATGATTTATTATGTACTGTAGCAATTATGATCCTTATGTCCATGATGTATGCATGTCAGTGAGATAAAACATCATGTCTGGTACTTTGATAGTGGTGCTAGCGAGCACATTACTTCTGAATGTGATTTATTTTCCTCACTTAAGTCTGCTCCTTAAAGCGGAATAGTCATATGTGCAAATAACTCCTCATATCCAGTAAAATGAGTTGGTAAGGTTGTTCTCACTTCTACTGTAAATGGCGAGATAATCACTCTCTCAAAAGTCCTTTTTTTGCTAGGCATTAAAAAGGACTTGTTATCAATCTCTACCATTGCTGGGCCAAGCTTAGTTGTCAGATTTGTTGATGATAGGTGTATAGTTCTTGACCAGAGTGATGGAGACATCATTGTGGTATCCCACACTTTAAGCCATGGGCTTTACAAGTTGGATAGGTATGCGATATTGGCACGTAATTCTTGTTTAGTTACTACCACACATGCTATGAGAATGATGTGGAGCTATAGCATGCTTGCTTTGGTCACTTGAATTTTGGCAAAATTTTTGTGTATTATAAGGCAAGGAATGGTGTTAGAGTTGCCAAAGCTTGAGGCCCCTATTAAACATATATGTGAGGGTGCATTTTAGACAAGATGCAACGGGCATAATTTTTGAAAGATAGATCAGCTAGGGATGTCCAAAAATTATATTATATGCATGGTAATGTATGTGGTCCCATGAGGACACCATTAATTGGGGGATATATCTATTTTGTGACTAACTACTCCATGCATTCCTGGGTGTATCCATTGAAGGCAAAGTCAAAGGTTTTTTACATGCTTTAGACACTTTATGGGGGCTGAAAATGTGTTTGCATGTAAAGTTGGCACCCTTTGTATAGATTGAGGGGGGAGTATATGTCAAAGAAGTTTCATGTATATATGGTTGAAAGAGGCATAAAACATCAATACACAATATCTTATGTTGGAAATTATTGTAGTTATAAGGTTGTGGCAAAGTCATGTGGTGTGTAAGAACAGAATGAGTATGACACAATTCTTAAGAATGATACTTTGTATTTAGCAACCTTATCTTTTGGTAAAAAGGTAATTGGTACGAAGGGGGTTTATAAGCTTAAGCATAAAGCTGATGGTAGTGTTGAATCGCTAACAAGGCAAGGCTTTTTTTGCAAAGGGTTATGCTTGTCGAATTTGTACTTGATGAAAACATTTCACACTCTCATCTTCCCCTCCATTTTCATCCCTAACAATCAAGTCATCCACATAGATTGTGATGACCACAAGGCCCTTATCACTCTTCTGCACATAGAGTGAATAATCACCATCTGTCACATGAAAGCTAATGGTGATAAAATATTTTGCTATCTTATCATGCCATACTCTCTGTGTCTATTTCAAGCCATATAAGGCTTTACGCAACTTGTATACAACATCAGGGTGACCCATATCTTCATAACCTGGTGGCTGGTCCATATACACTTCTTCTTGCAAATCACTATGTAAGAATGTCACATTCTTAATATCCATTTGATGTAAAACCCATCCTTATGATGTAGCCACCACAATAACATCTCTCACGATTGCCATCTTGGCAACGAGGCTGAATGTTTCCTCATAATCAATGCCATAAGTTTGGGCATAACCTTTGGCAACCAATCTTGCTTTATACCTGCTAGTACTTCCATGTGAGTTGTGATTTATTTTGTACACCCACTTGCATCCAATAGCCTTCTTGTCCTCATGCAATGGTACCAAGTCCCAAGTCTCATTTGCATCCAATTTAGCCATTTCTTCATCCATGGATTTCTTCCAATCTGCATTCCCAACAGCTTCTTCAAGACACGTGTGTTCAACATTAGATTACACAACTTTAGCTATATATGCATAATGATGAGCCACATAACCATCATAAGTCAACCTGTCAACAGGTTTTTTAAATCTCCCTGACATGCATTGCCCATGATCACTACCTAGCATTTTTGTAGCTTCTCTTGCCTTCGTTGCACCAGGTGTTCTAATAGCTAGAATCCTAAGCTCATCATTGAGACTCTTCATCTCTGTGAGTCCCTAGACTCTCCATTAACAAAAGAATGCCTTGTAGAAATGTCAGGCATACCAAGAGGCTCACCAACCTTCTCTTTGCCTTTAGTGATATACCAACTGCATTTTCAGGACTGGTGTTTTGACGCATCTTGCCACTTCATGGTCTATCAATAGACCCAACACAAGAGAACTCTCCAGGTCCACTAAATGATTGTGATTGCTAACTTGCATTCAGTACAATCACATTTCCAGTTACATTAGTCCCAACATCTTTTTCAGCAGCATACCAGGTACTCATTTCATCAAACACAACATCTCTGCTTACCCTCAACTCATGTGTAGTAGGGTTATAGTATATATATCTCTTTTGCTCAAGTGAATATTCAAGAAACACACATTTTTCTACTTTTGGATCTAGCTTCGTATGCAACTCATCTGGCACATGCATATAGGCAATGCATCCAAAAACTTTCAAGTGAGATAAATTAGGTTTCTTGCCAGTGAATTTCTCCTGTGGCGTTACATCATGTATGGCTGCCACAGTCCTATTCATGATATAAACTATTGTATAAACAGCTTCATCCTAATAGCTATGTGACATATTCTTTTTTGTCAATCAACGCTCGCGCTATCTTTGCAATGTGCCCGTTTTTCCACTCAAAAACCCCATTTTGTTGCGGAGTTTATCTACATGTAAATTGTCTTTGAATGCCATTCTTTTGTAAAAATCAGATAACTCAATTGAGGAAGTACTCTCCCTCTCCATTTGACCTTAGGCACTTCACATGCTTTCATGTCTGCTTTTCAGCCATCACTCTAAAATTTTAAAAATGAGTGAAAACTTCACTCTTCTCCTTCATGAAATACACCCACACTTTCCTCGTGTGGTCATCAATGAATGCTACATAATACTTACAACCATCCATAGAAGTAGTTTTGAAGGATCCCATACATCTGAATGCACAACATCTAGTACATTCTTACTCACATTTCTATCTTGTGGAAATACATGCTTTGTCTGCTTTCCAAAATTGACATGTTTCACATACTTTCTGCATACCATCAACCTTAAACTTAGGTAGCCATGTCACAATTTCTTTAATGTACATAGACTTCATTCTTTGCAAATTTACATGTCCAATTTTCTTATGCCAAATGTCTATATCTGTGTAACAACTCCTGATCCCTATGTAACCATTGCAGCTTTCACTTCAAGCATGTTTACATCTAGTGTAAACATTCTGTCCACTCTATTACCTTTTGCAAACCAACCTGCACTTACCTTTAACGTCTTCGATATAATAACCACCATCAGGGTTAAAGCGCACCAGCTAACCTTAATCAATCATCTGGCCAACAAAAGCTAGTTTTTTTGTAATGTTTGGAACGTGAAGTACATCTACAAGGTACTTTACCTTACCATCCCCTGCATAGACATGGCACATTTCCAACATGGGAAATTAGATGAGCATTATCATCCCCTCCTGCAACAACAACAAAACCTGGCTTTTCAAGATTTTTCATATCCTTGAACCACTCATGTGATGACTGGCCATGTGGTTTGAAGCACCTAAATCCAGATACTATACATCATCATTGCATGCGGATACATCATTTTTCGACACAGCATTAAGCACATGTCGCATAACAAATAACCTTTCATTGTCCTCATTACTTTTGCTAGAGGATGCATAGTTATTTTGCTGTACTTTTCCATTTCTCATGTCATTTTGCTTCTTATAGAAATCTGCCTAGAAATGCCCAGCTTTGCCACCACAATAAAAACAACCTCGTGTATCATTTGCTCTACCTTTGCCAATTTCCATGACTTCTTTGATTCCCCCTGCCTCTGAACTGGCCTCTTCCACCTGGGTGTTGTTGTTATGAGATTCATGGGATTGTTGTATTAACCATAATTTTTATTACGTGTTTGGCCACCACCTTGGCCACGGCCTCGACCTTCACTTGTGTAGAAGGCCTATTGCTCCCAACTGCCTTTGTTTTGTGAAGATTGGTCTTCACCCAAACTTTTTTCTTAAATGATCAGCATTGACACTAAATCTATAAAGTGGAGAATATTCTCTCGAGTCTAAGTAGACGTCTTGAATGCCTTGTATTGTGACCTAAGACCACGTAGACATATACCAATGGATGCAAGAGATTCCACAATGCCCTTGATCTTCAAGGCATAATCATTCACATACATATTTTTCTTCTCCACCCACAGTATGAAGTTCATTCTTCAACTGAATCTTTTGTACCTTGGTGTTAGTTTTATATAACTTCACCAAGGTGTCCCATGTCTCCGTGGGTGACTTGGCATCCTGTATATGCCCAATCATGGTGTCCTATATCCTAATAGAAATCCAATACATGACTTTCCTTCCTCCTTGATTCCAATCCTTATATTCTTTTACATCTGCAACAGTAGTTGGATTAATCTCAGGTATTTCTGGTGCCTCCTTGGGTAGTGGATTAGTAGTAGATGGTATAGTCCAGCTGTAGAATCAGTGGAAAAGATCCATCATGTCAGCATCCTACCAAACGTGCAAGTGATGTAACTGGCGGAATTGGTCACCTAGGCATATCATAAGTGTCATCTCGTGTTGAGCTTGACATCTCAAAATAAGGGCACTAGTGGGGCTACTAGATAAAAAAGGTGATGTGATTGGGATGATTAGTAGGAGAAAAAATTTAGAGTAGAGTAATAAATACCCCTCCTCCCCTCTCCCATTGGTCCAAATTTGATCAAAAGATCATTAAAATTAATTCTAAAGATCCCTTTTTGTAGTCCATATTTCCCTAATGTTCCAATGACGCTAAAAGGTATGTGCGCATTGCATTGAAAGATCCCTTTTTGTAGTCCATATTCCCTAATGTTCCAATGACGCTAAAAGGTATGTGCGCATTGCATTGAAAGAATGGGGTGTGCTAGGAGGATAGGGATGTTCTTCACTGACTAGAACAACTCACTTTGAAATCTCTACTCGAGCCAATGGAGAAATCTAATTAAGAAATCCGACAATGGCTTGTTGAATATGCTATAATCAAGAGTCATGGCCCAAGGTGGTGGAAGACATAGGGGCTTTCGGGACTGAATCAGAAGCAAATAGTGGGCAGTAAATAGGGGTGAATACTTGAGCTAATGGAGAAATCCAAATAAGAAGTCTCACAATGGGTCATTGAAAATTTTATAATCTAGGGTCATGGTGGGTAAGGTGTGGGAGAACAAGTGGTAGATAGGGGTTTCTAGGGATTGAATCACAGACCAACAATAGGCAACAGATAGGGGTGAAGTATTCAACCAAATGGCTAGCCTCAAGCAACTGACTAGGTCCATTTCTTAGCCTAAAGAAGATCCATAATTTTCCACATGTCTAGGACTTCTTGTAAGTGTTATACCTTCATTATCTCTTTGCAATATACAAGAAAATACTCCCAAAGCAACAAGTGGGGACCCTTGAGATGTTGGGAATCAATGACAATGTTCTTCTCTAGTTCTTTTCCTTTCTAGATTTGTAATGTTTGGTTTTCAACAAGCTAGTTATGTAATGTTGCACATGTTCATGATCAACTATGATCTTTTTGATGAAATTGAAAGGTATGTGTGGCATATTGGAAGAATGGAACATGCTAGGAGGATTTGGATGGATGTTGGATTCTTCACTGATAAGAACATCTCACTTCAAAAACTTTACTTGAGCTAATGAAGAAATCCAACTAAGAAGTCTTACAATGGCTTGTTGAATATATGCTACAATCAAAGTCACGAGCAAGGTGGTGGTGGTTAGACTTCTTACAATGGAAGCTAGTTAGATTTCTTAGAATGGAAGCTAGTTAGACTTCTTACAATGCAGGCTTCTTAGAGTGCAAGCTAGCTCACAAGAATGCAGGCTTCCTAGCCTGCAAACTTAAAGACTAACCGGCTAGACTTCTTAGCGTGACAAGCGAGGTGCAAGCTTGCATCCTTTGTGGCTTCCTAGTCTACTAAGATTTTGTTTTGTGACTCTCATAAATTTTGTTGCTATCCCCCTATTGCTAGAGCCTCGTATGCCTTAGAGTGTAGGTAGCAAGGGGACCACAAGGAAATGTAGCTAACCGGAAGCAAGTGTGCAAAATAGAAGGCTCAAAACGGGCAACTTGTGGGGGAGATGCACGTGGTGTTGTCGTGCTCAAGACAATAGGCATTACAGTAGATGAGGAGTCCACAATAGGTCAGGGTAGTGCACAAGGTCAAGGTGACAAAATGATGAGGCATGGAGAGCACTGGTGTAGATAAAGAGGGGCCAATACACGTGAAGGTGACATGGAGCAGTGCTCATATTGGCACACGTTGGTACTAAAAAGGCAACCCCATATTCTGATACCAAATGTAGGTCAGAGAGCTCGACAAGTTGAAGACCTAGGCTACGGGGGATCAAAAACATCCATGGTGTGTGTGTCGCATGAGATGTGCAGAGTGAAAGATACAGAGTGAGATAATGTTGCACGACTTAATGACGATTATAATTAGAGTTATTGAACCTCACCAAGTACAATGCTTTTATAGGTATAAGCCTTATCTTTTGATATATACATGCAACACACATCACATACACATGATACACACATACTATTGACATGTGACATAGTGTCACTCATTCTTTCCATATATAAAGGGTTGTTCACACCTAAGTAGGTGTTCATACGCACACACAAATTACAAATGAATAAGGAATCAGGATGCACACACAAGATGGAGACAGACGTGAAGCTCTGAAATACCCAACAGAGTTCACAATGAGGTGTACATAAACAACTTGACATATATTATACATAGCAGATCCGAAGCCAAATGATCGCATTAAATTCTAATTGACGAAATGTTGGCATTACTGATAATCTAGATTCTAACACATAAATGCTGTGTTTTACTATGACAAACGATATTCATGTGGGCATGCAATGGCCGTTCTTCATGTGGGCATGCAATGATCTTTCCTTGGACGGATGTTGCAGAGGAGAGGAGTCTTCATAACGACTGTGAACTCGACCTTCTCAGCCATGTCCACCTTCTTGTTGGGGCCCTGGAGTGGACTTTCCCACTCAAACGCCTGCACGAGGCGACCCACGATGAGAGCAGCGTGCATGACAGCCAGCCCTTCTCCTGGGCACATCCGCCTGCCAGCGCCAAACGGGATCATGTCCTTGCTGCTGCTCGCCATGTCCACCACCGCCTCCATCATCAAGAACCTCTCCGGCTTGAACTCCAGGGGGTCTTCCCAGACAGCAGCGTTCCTCGAGATGGAAGGCAGATGGCAGTCCACGAGAGAACCTGCAGGTATGCGGAAGCCTGCAACTGTGCAAGACTCGGTGACAAGGTGGGGGAAGAGGGTGTGACCAGGGGGGTGCAACCTTAGCGTCTCTTTGATCACAGCTCGTAGGTATGGCATGCTGTCGACGTCCTCTTCTCGCAACACGCTGCCCGGCGCCGCTACCGTCGCTTCGATCTCCGCATGCAGCTTAGTTTGGATGTGTGGGTTGTTCACTAGCTGCGCCATAGCCCATTCCAAGCAGCTCGCCGTGGTATCCGTCCCGGCCACCAGCAGCTCTGTGCAGAGCGCCGCCTTCTCTTCCGCCGAGATTGATCTGCCTCCTTCCAGCCGCAAGGCCTCCAGTGTCTCTACATAGCTTCCAGGGGACGCCTTCCCCAGATCACCAGCCTTCTTCTTCTCCTCCAGCAGACTGTTGAAAATCTCCATATGTTTATGTTGGAGTTTCTGGCGGATCCGCCTCGTATTGTAACCCAGCGGCTTTAACACGGGGTAGAATTCCGCCATTGACGCCACACTAACGTACTCTTTCAAAATCCTCTCGATCGTGCCATCTAATCCTTGCACGTTCTTATCCTCCTCGTATTTGAAGTGCACACCGAAGCATATTAACAGGAGAAGCTCAAACACAGACTTCTTGCAGTTGGCGTAGACAGCGACAGCTCCGCCTCCTCGCCCCTGTACCGCCAATCTGTGGAGAAGACGTTGGAGGATGAGATCCCTGGCGGGCTTGAGGGATTTGACCTTGGCGGGAGTGAGCATCTCGCTCACCAGGTTGCGGCGCAGGGTCCGCCAAAGGGCGCCGTAGGGAGAAGCGCTGATGGTACGATGGTTTGCGGAGAAGATGCCCGTGGACGGCAGGAGTGGGCGCGAGGCCATGCATGCGCCATTCTTCACCAGGGCCTCCTCAGCTGCCCCAGCGCTGGCCAGGAAGACGTAGGAGAAGCGCCCTACTCGCAGGCGGAACACTGGGCCGAAGCGGCGGCGCAAGTCCTTCACAACCGCGCCGCCGGTCAAGATTTGGTGCAGTAGAAGCGCATGCCCAACGACCGGCGGCCAATCGGGCGGGGTCGGGGCGAGCTGCGCATCGCGGCGCACGAAAAGCCACACCACAGCCGCGACGAACAGAGCACTGGCAATGGCAGCAGGAAGTGTGTACACCACAGGAGGGAGCAACATCGTGTTGGTGGCGTGCAGGATAGGAAGTCTTTCCTTCAAATATCTACACTATCAACTAAAGTATTGTTTTTTGATGTTCTCATGGCCTACATTATTGTATTGACTAGTGCTCTACAAAAAACAACATCAAATGTGTATTTTTTGTCAACGCACTAGCTGGAGATTCCAAGGTCCCTAGGCATTGCCACCACATTCAACCAAGTTGAGCAATTGGATTGTTGCACATCCAAGGGCTCTCAGTGCTCTACAAAACAACATCACATGCTGTATTTGTCAACACACTAGCGGAGATTCCAAGGTTCCCTACGCATTGCCACCACATTCAACCAAGTCGAGCAATTGGATTGTTGCACATCAGAGGGCTCTCTCTCTCTCTCTCTCACACACACACACACACACACACACACTCCAGTGTTCACGAAAAACATTTTTTTACAACCAATACAAAAACCTTTGGTTTTAACTGTACTAAGGTTTTTCAATTAGATGAATAATTCAAAACTTTTTTTCCCAAAATTTTACGCTTAAAAAAATTTAACTTGAGTATCAACCATTTTTTAGAGTTATTTTCCAATATCTACCATTCGCTAAAGTTGCATTTCAAAACGTAAACATTCAAAAAGTTTGCATTTCAAAAAGTAAACATTCAAAAAGTTTATATGAGTATTCTGTCATCTATGACAAATATAAACAACCAAAGAGTCGTTTATTAATATCAAAACTTCACTCATACAAAAGCAAACTTCTCGCTCATGCAAAGGCATTTGGCATCCTTTAAGGTAAGGCTTCATAGAGGGGTTAAACTACTATGGATAAACAAAAAGATAACATTCTTCCGTGATAGCTTTCGATAGGCAAAGTAAAGTAGAAATGTCCATAGGATATGCTAAAAAGCATAGCTACCATGGATACAAAATTTTGGGAAAGATTAAAATACTATGTGGAACATACTGCGATACTCCATCGATTGACTGTTTAGTATCTGCACAAAGACTAAAAAATTAGTACATTATATTATACCTAGGTTAGTGTAAGATTATAAAATCATTTTACATTACCGTGTTCAACAATCGATGGTCAAAAAGGATTTGATTTTCTTCCAACTTCATGGTCAAAAAACCGATATCATGCATAAGAAAAAAGTAAGAGTATACAAATATTATCGAAAAAACCCAATGTTAATCTTGCTCCAATAATACTCACTAGTATTGTGTAGTTCCATCAATATGCCTTGATGTTTTAGAAGCGTTCCTCCATGCCTCCATAGCTTCAACAATATCAAAATCTTCCACATTTGGACCCTCAATTGATATATGCAACAATGATTCCAAACTTCTTGTCTCAAGTTTGTTTCTTAAATGTGTTTTGATGTTATTTTGTGTAGAAAAACTACTATCACAAAATGTAGTACTGCAGTACTGGATCATGGCAATTTGACTCAAGCACAATAAGTTCGTATATTTTTCCTTAAGCAAAGTATTCCAACTTATGCATGTCCAAGTTTCACACAAAGGGAGATTTTTCCAATCCAAAGCTCCTTGTACTTTGAACACTTGAAATTCTTTTTTTATGCATCTCTCGTCGAGTCTCGTCCACAAGGTTTACATACATTTCTCCATTGACTATCTCTTCTGGCCATGCATAAAAGTCAACCAAGGCATTCATTCCTTCAACCCCATATGCTTTCAAAAGCTTCCCACTCGGGAATAAAGATGGACATAAAATCTTCAAGTTGGCCAAGACCGCATTGTCCACAAATCTTTGCTTTAAGGAATCCATTAGCAGTGTGCAATACTCTTTTTGAAACCCTATTGCAATTACAAGGTCATAACCTATGGCACACCTCTCGATTTTAACTTCTCTAAAATGATCACCTTTGATGAATGCTCTAAGTGCCGCAAGTTGACCATTCTTTGATCCATATTCGGGGATCAAAGGAAAACCCTTGCTATCATGTTGCCATCATGCATTCATGTCAATCGAAGGATCCACAATGAATTCGAATTCCATAGTACCAATTGTTGCAGCTACCAAACTAGAAATTGTCATGACATCAACAAAATCATTTTGAAAAGCAAGACTCAAGTATGTAACATGCTCTAGCAAGTCGCAAAGAAAGTGCAAACAATATATGAACTTAAATGTGCATACTCTTTGAAAAAGAGCACAGTTCTTAACCTTGAGAAATTCTAGCAAAGGCTCCAAAACCTCAATTGTAGTACACATCACCCTATGCCGACTTAGCCAACGAACTTTATGAATACCCTTCATACGTAATGTAGGGCAATCAAACTCTTTTTGCAATTTGACTAATTTAGTAATATGAGTGGGACTTTTTTTTAAGAATGAGCCAACGTCATTCAAAGTTGCATCAATTTTACGAGCATAATCACTATGCTTTGTTGCATCTCTTGCATATAAATGGATTCGATGTGCCACACAATGGATAGACGTGAGATATGGACTTCATTTTTTTAAAAGTGTTGTAAGGCCATTATCTTTACCAACCATGAGACAGACGCCCCGTCTGACCCAAAGCTAACAAATTTTGACACATCTATTTTATGCAGTTTGAAGAAAGTATCTAACAAACCATACAATCCTTTGGCTATTTTATCTTCAACCTCCAACAAACATAGAAAAGATGCATGTGGTTCATGACAATACATATAGCTACCATAAACTATCAAGTGCTCTGCATCTGAAATATCTATAAACTCGTCCACATAGACGCCAAACACAGGGCTTTGCTTTAGCCTGTAAATTGTTTTCTTTTTTATAGAATATGCCATAAAACCAACAAAAACTGCAGCAGCATTATTATTGTTGTAAAGTTGCTCTAGCACACTAGGAGCCCCACAATATCGAAGTAATTCTAACAAGTACAGGTGCTTTAAAAAAGCAATGTCATGCTTTGCCAAGAAATATGCAACTCAAAAAATGCATGCAATATTATCTTCAACATTCCTTATTTGTTTTTTCATACCTTCTTCCAAGGCTTTTTGAGCATGTCCTTGAGCATATGCAGCAAACTTATTTGTTCTAGAATCAACATGTTGTTTAATGGCACTCAGTTGTACATTGATTGAACCACTAGTCCCATATTCACTCTTGCTATTTCATTAGGGCCAAAAACGGCTAGAAAAGGGTTGTTTGTTAATCTAAGGATTAAAAAATTGTCCAATTGTGAATTGACACGTATACAAAAGTATGGCATTCTTGTCTCCTCTAAATGTCTTCTTAACGGTTCTATTTTAGTGGCGAATGGCTAAAACGGCTTAATTTAGACGTTTACGATAGCTAACATTAAAGTTTGGGTCCAAAATAGTGACATCTTGTTCCATTTTATATTTCAAAAAATCAAGCAGGAAGATACGAAATCTTCTCTTTTCAGGCTCTGAAAACAATGCTATTAATGACAAATCACCAAATTTTTTCAAACGTCTACTTTCCACCTTCCCTCCATTTTGGTATGGCTCATTCCCTTTTCCACCTTCCCTCCATTTTGGTATGGCTCATTCCCTTTTCCACCTTCCCTCCATTTTGGCATATGGCTTATTCTCCTTTCTTTGCATTTTCAAAAGACTCACTATTTTTCTCTCATCTGTGAGCTTCTATGGCGTCCTCACGTCGTCCTTCTCATAATATAACTTCTTGTTATTTTCATAACACCAGAGAGGATGGTGTTTGGAAACCCATGTCTTTTCGTGTGAATGATTAGATAACAATGCTTCCCTCTTGCAAAGGTGCCCACAAGGTGAAAAGAACCAAGCGAAATGAAGTGAAATCCCATTGGAAAGGTCGTGTTCTTGCCTTCAAAGTGACCGACAATGGCTGGCTTGCAAAAGTCCAACATGTCTACATGGCCAAAGACATGGTGTTGAACTTGGATGAACATCCAATTCTCCATTCTTACTGTAATTTAACAAAACTTTATCTATTTGATACAACACAATATTTCTCCTTCTGATATATTTGTTGTTGGTTTAATTTCAGTTATCTTTCCATCAACAGCTGTGGAGTGGCAGCCTGTTGAGAGCTTAAGTGGCACATTCAAAGCAATTCACAAGGGGATTGCAAATGTAATGTATGCAGACAAACCACCTTCATTTTACAAATCAATGGATATATTTGTGTATTTTGCAGAATACAGGGTTACATCAAGAGAAGGTGTTCATGGAGAATTATATGACATACCTGTTCCCACATTAATGTCACTCGAATGGGAAGTTCCTGATCCAAATACCATAACAAGCTTCAAATCCAAAATCAAAGATGATATTCTTAAAGCTATGTCTCCTGGAAGGATTTCAAGAAGGATAAAAATTCAATGGTTCTTGCCTATACATGTCTTTGTGGCATGTTTCAATACAATGAAATTGCAGAGGACAAGAATGATGTGGCTTAATAGAAGACTATCTACGACTGATCTGGACACTGTACTTGGAGAAGAATGGAGTACCAAGGAAACTTTTCATATTGGCGACAATATCAGTTGTAGAGTAAGCCCAAATTCTATGTCTATCTCATACCAACTATGTCGTCAATCCCTAGTTTTGGGCTATGACTATAGGATATGGAAAAGCAAGCTTGGTAGTTAGGTCTCTTTGGATTCTGAAGAGAATTGTCCAGAGTTTGAATTTAACATCATAGTCCATCCATTCATAGATCCTAGTAGGAACCTTATAGTAACATCAAACTGGAGACTACAACATGTAAGAGAGTCGCTTGAGTTTCTGGACGAAACATCACCTGAATATAGATTCAAAGTAGATGATATTGTTGTCAGTACAAGGATGGAGAGTGTAACCTCATGCATCACATGTCTTCCCCCAAAAAAAGTTGTATTTGAGCCACTTGCAAGGGCAAGTTTTTTAAGCTGAAAAAGATTTCTCCAATAATGTAATCAATATATTCTGCTAAATTTCGTCTTGACTTCTTGACAAAAATGCTCAACATATTGTTCGCAACACAAAACAAGGTTTAACAGTTGAATATCAAATTGTTGATACTGAATTTAAGTACAAAATATAGTCCCAAAAAGGGTGTGTTCATATGGACAAAATGAACAAAACAAAAGCCAATTTGTGGAATCACTCAATAAAATCAACTTTTCTTTTGGCATGGGATGACCCTTGATCTTTAGAGAATCTTTCTCTCTTCTATTTGCTTTGATCAAATTTGGCTGATTGAGGTTCAAGTTCCGGTGTTTTGAGCTCTTGAGGTGTTGGAAAGGAAGACTTTACAGTGGATTCCTCAACTGGTGGTAAGTTGGGCTCTTCTCTGAGATCTTTAGGTGTTGGCGAGGGAGATTTAGCAGTGGGGTCTAGTTTTGGAGAAGGTTCTTTGGAGGTTGGCTTTGGAGACTTGGCAGTCTTCTTGGGGGACATGAAAAAGAAATTTAAAGGGGAGCCAACATTTGCCCTCTTACTTTCTTTGTTGGATGAACGACGCTTCTGAATTTTAAATTTCAATGGTGAGTGAAGTGGAAGACCTTTAGTAGCACTCTTCTCTTTGACAAGGGTCTTCTCTTTGATTTGGATTTTCTCTTTGACAGGGGTCTTCTCTTTGATAGGGGTCTTCTCTTGATAGGAGTCTTCTCTTGAGCTGGTGAAGAGCTCTTCTCTTTAGCAAGAAAGCTAGGGGTTTTCTCTATAGCCTGAGGGCTCTTCCCTTTAGAATGGGTCTTCTCTTTAGTAGTGCTCTTTTTTCCCTTGGAAGATCTGCTCTTAGTAGGGCTCTTCTTTCTTTCCTTCTTCTCTTTGGCAGAGGTCTTTTTATTTTTGGATAAGCTATCCTTGACATGGCTTTTCTTCTTCTCCTTTTTTCTTTTCTTTGAAGTTGTACCCTTAGCTCCTTTCTTAGGTGGAAAGGGGAAATCAGGATCAACTGGATTGATAGATCTTTCCAAAACCATAGACACTGCCTTCTCCCTTACCCAACTTACCCAAGAATCTGGATATTCATGCAACTAAGGCAAAAGAAAATGATAAAATTTCTTAATATGAGGATACTCCATGTAGTTGCGTACTCTTGGTTGAGCTTGATATTCAAATGAAACTTACGATTAGATGTATCACTCATTACTAACAAAGTTAAAAATATTAGCAGAGCTATTAGAAGATGAGAGACGCAAAAGAATGAGAATGAGATGTAGCTTGTGAAATTCTTAGAGAAGCAGAGGAGTGAAACTAAGAATAAGCTTGTGAAATTTTTTGGAGAATGGATGAGAGCGCGTTCGGAGGAAATGGTCATTTAAAAGTAAGAGAAATAAGTATTTGCCGCGAAGTCACTAAAAGAGGACAAATTTCGAGACGAGCCATTAAAGAGTAGCATGAAAACGATATATTTTTTAAGATTTTAAAATATGTACTTGAATACGTGTTCAATCACATAGATACGCTTTAAATATCCAAAACGATCAAATTTGAAACCATTTTACCTTGCATGATTCCTCACCAATATTCAAGTTCCAAAAATATTACAATATTCAAGTTCCAATATTCAGCTACTAAATATCATCAAACCTTGCCTCTTACCCATAAGTATCATAAAAAATTCCATTCAAACCATAACAACATCAAAGTCTTGCACATCACATACATCTATCAGAATCCACAATCTCCAAAAGACATGTATACAATGCACACATTATCAATGATCATGCATCACGATATGTGGATCATCAAGACAAAAAGAAAAATGCTTACCATCCATAACCATTTCGTGATCCCCTAACATGTGAAAAACTTGAACCATGAGTTGCAAGGCAAGATGACGATTGATAGAAGGGATGTAGCTCCTAAGAACACTCATGTAGGCCACAAGAATGAGGTTATTCACCCCCCACGGTTGTTGCCTAGACTACAAAATAATTTTTTTTCTCAAAGAAAGATTTTGCATTAGTATCGTACATGAGAAAGGTGACTTTATATGAATATTTATTATTTTAAGTCAATATTAGATAAAATGAAAAAAAATCCCTCAAAATGGGAATGTATTTAAAAAATTTGTTTTGGCCATAACTTGAACATGCAAACTCCAAATTTGTGGAACAAAGTAGATCTAGATTCTACTTTTCAAGCTCTTTCCAATGATATGTCACATGAATATGTTTTGACAAACTTTTGGATGAGTTTATCATACCCCCACTTTATCTTATATTGACTTTTTTAGCTAAACATAATGTTAATAACACCAGCATGGACCTACCAACGCGCTAGCAATGAATCGTTCCTTGAGTATGTCCGCTGAGATGGAGAAGATGGCCGCCAAGAGGGGAGTCAAAGGACTGAGTATGGAAGGCTACATGCAAGAAATGTGTGTTGATCCACACACCAGGTGGGTGGTGGAGGGCGTCGGAGAGGACGCACTGACGGAGTGCAGTTGTCGGGTGCGGCCACCAGTTGAAGGCGCGCAGGTGCTAACAAGCTTGGGTGATGAACACCTCTGGGGCGGAAGCGCACTCGTGCATGCGGAATGTGCCGCTTGAGGATTGAGCACTCCCAACAGCCTTGCTACAACGTCGTAGCAAGGCTTCATGACTTCTACCACCAGCAGAGCAAGAAGCGGCTACCCTGCTCGTCGAGATGGACCTTGCCTTGAGGTCAAGAATCAAACACACATGACACACTCTCTCCCTCTCCCTCTCCCTCTCCCTCTCCCTCTCGGGGGGGGCAGCATGAGAAGGGTGACTCTTAAATACATAAACATAACAAGCAGCCAAAAGTGGTGAAAACCCTGTGACGTAGAGTACGCAGAGAGAGAGAGAGAGATCAGCGCAAATGAGAATATGGGAAAGTTGAAATGCAGAGGCTCCATTGGGCATCAAGCGTACTGCTGGGAGGAGTTGCTGGTGGCCATGGAGCACAAGAATCATGAATGAAATGTCAAAACTTAGAGCATATACCTGAGCGGGAGTCGGTAAGCTATAAACTGCTGTAACCTAAGCATGCATCATGCTTCCTCCCAACGGAGTCGAAGGAATGGAGAGTCGATCCAACTCGAGACTGTGGAGTGAGGAGTCGAATGTATAGGGACTCCATTAAAAAGACTAAAGCTCCAGACTCCAAGGATTCTAATTTTTTATTTTCAAAAGAAAAAAATCAAAATTTTCTTTGTCCGAACAATAAAAGTCAATAAAACTAATGCAAGCTAAATCAATCCACTATTAGTAGTGACTGTAGCATGTACGCTGACGGTGGGTGACCATTGGGAAGTGGTGGGCAGTGGGTACCATGAAAACGTTGACATTGGACTCCAACTTGACATTAAGTAAATACATTAACAAAGGCATACCTTTACAACTTTTTACAACTTGATATTAATAATAAATACATTAATTTTATGATTTATCCAAGATTCCAAGAGCCCAAGTTAAAACTTAACAATTACTAATTTACTATATTAACTAATTAGTAAGTTAGTAATTACTAATTATTAATAACTTATTAATTACTAATAGTACTTATTAATTAATATTTAAAAAATAATTAGTATTGATTCAAAAATTGTAAGAATTATATTAACAACTTAAAACCCTTTGAAGCGTGAACATTTAACATTTTTAAAATTTTTAAAATTTTAAATAAAGGTCAAATAATTATATACCTCTAAAAATTACAATTCATCAAAACTTTCTAATTATATTTTTTCAGGTTAAATCTCGATTTTAACAATTCACATTACACTAAACCCAGGTTTTTTGTGAACACACACACACACACACACACAAGCATGCACACCATAAAGCTCTCTCTCTCTCTCTCTCTCTCTCTCTCTCTCTCTCTCTCTCTCTTACACACACACACACACAGAGAAAAGCATGCATACCATAAAGCTGAGTATGACTTTCCAAGTACATTCTAACTCATATCTTAGTGTTGTGCGTAACCATCTTAATCACAAAGAGATAGGGGCACCTTCATGCCGGAGCACTACCTTCTTTTAGGAGAGGTTGTTGCTTCTTTCCATGACGTGATTAGACTAGCTTTTCATGACAAAGAGTGACAAAGCCTTCATATCTTTACACTCTTTCAAGTAGCGCAAGAACATAGAATCCAAATTGTGTGCCCACACAACAATCCATAGAATGTATAAAAAAATATTCAATAGTGGATAATGGTTATTGCGAGCTATAATTCACAATCGGTTCTCTCTCTCTCTCTCTCTCTCTCTCTCTCTCTCTCTCTCTCTCTCTCTCTCCACAACAAAAAGGCCTCTAGTGGAATAGCAAGTTGAGGAGCATTTTCATTTTTATCTAACCTCCCCTCACCCTTTTTTTCTCCTTTTTTATAATTTTATTTCCCATATCACTAACCTTTTTTAACGTGTATATTCTCTCTTTTTTTACTAACCCCCTAGCATCTTTTTTTCTTTTATTTTTTAAAATAAATCAAAACTCTAAAAAAAGAAAAAAGAAAAAGAGGAGACATTCTTTTTCACATATGTGCATTCCATTTTTTGTGTGTATTTATGCCTTAATTTACCCCATGTATGTCTTTTCCCATCATGGCACATCCACTAGCACGCGTTTTCAACACCATCCTTAATTTACCCCACATACATCTTTTCCCATCATGACACATCCATTAGCAGAGCAGGTGTTTTTAACACCATTCTACCACCATGCAAGTGTTTCCATGCTACGAGCTTCATGCATATTCTTCGGTGGTGGTGGGTGGGGTGTATTTCCATTCCTTCATAAGGACGCTTAGGAGGATTTAGTCGATATCATGTTGAGCAGAGCCATGGTCATCTCATTAGAGATGATGTACCGATGTCCATTGCATTTTATGGCATTCCATGGATTTTTGCACCTTTTTTATTGCTCTAGCTAGGTTCACGTGGATTTCTCCCACGTACATCTTCACATCAATTTATTTTCTTTTGACCCTTGCATTGCTCTATCTCCCAAGGTCACACAGGTTTTACCAGTGTCACATGTTTGCTACCTGCATCACTTGAACCACATCATGATGCATTAATGAGGAGCTCCACATGTCCCCTATGGCCTCACCAATCGAGCTGTGTATTGCCACATCTTGAGCCTTGGGACGAGCCCCCCATACCTCACATATCCTCGTTGTTGAGCATTGTATCCGAGCACCCTCTTTCTCTTATTGAGAAGGATCTATCTCCTACCACTAACACATCTATTTTGGGGACACCCCTTCACCCACCATTAGATTACCTTCCACCATTCAAGGTATGTGTACCACTTCCATCATCATCCACCACCCTCATGTTGCATGTTTTTCACTCATCGCTTTCATTTGTGAGAGTACCAACTCTTAGCACCCTACATTTGGGATCCAGGATCGTTGGGTATAGATACTTCTTCCTCACCAATCAACTTTTGAGGAGGTTCCAATCTCCACCCTTGGTACATCGTTTGAGGAGGTTCCCACCTCCACCCTTGTTACATTTTTGAGGAGGTTCCCACCTCCACCCTTGCTACATCTTATTAGGGGGAGCCTCTTCATCCCTTCCATTCCATGATACATTTGAAGGCCTTATCTCCATCTTTCCACCTTATTCCATAGGCCCTACCTTGCATGGTTCATTGGCCTTTGCTCGCGCACCCGCCCACCTTGAGCCACTTTGTGTAGGATCTTTCATTAAACTTTCCATGGACTTCATTGATGCCATTTTTTACATTGACATATCTTTCCTTGGTGTTTGCTAGAGCTCCAACTCTAGCCTCACACGTGGGATCCTGGCATACACCTTTGGGAGTCTCTTGAGTTCCTTAGTTACATTCGAGATGTGGGCATGGATATGATCATCTTTCAAGGTGGGGGAGTTTTCGTCGCTTCACTTTTTTTGGTGCATAGAAGATTCTCTTCATCAACACATCTTATGGATCCTTAGGGTTGGGTCATGCTCTACATCAACGATCTTTTGCATGATCCTTCCTTCTTTTTGGGCATCATCGACATCAACCCTATCCCTTTTTGTCCTCCCCCACTCCACCCCCCTTTTTGTACTCATTACCCGACCACATTCGTGGACCGAATGTGTATTATAGGTGGGGGGATGTTTACCCTTTTTTTGTACACCATAGCTTAGCACCATATAGCCCCTTAACATGAGGGTGCACATGCACATGTATATGCATATCACTTGGGTGCACATATCCTATATTTATCCATAGGATATTTGGGTAATATTAACCTTTATTGTACATCTTTTTGTGGACTCACCTATGTGTGGCACTTGTGCATATGGGATGGCCTTCCATTTTACAATTTATAGAGAGAGCATGGGTGAGGGGGGAGAACTCACTTCCTCTCTAGTTGTTCTTTCCCTTTGAATAGGATTAAGGTTTATACTCCCCTCTCTCATCTTAGAGATTGAGATATCTCCTTTTTAGGGTTTTCTTAGGGTTGAGTGTGGTCTTATTCTTTCTCATGAGACAAGTAGGGTGTGTTGTTTTGGGCATGGCTTGCTCACTCTTGAGCACTCCCCATGCGTAAGAGCTTGTGTGTGGATTTTTCATTTTCTCATTGCCATGTGCTTGTCATTTTCTTGAGCTTAGCCTTGTGAGTGAGACGTGAGTGTGGAGTGAGAGTGTGTAGTGATAGTGTGAGTGATATGTGAGTTTTTTTTTCATTTTCTGTTAGGTTTATTTCATTCCTCTTGTTACCTTATTCCCATTAGATTAGCCATCCAACCTTGCAAGGAGGGTGGCCTTATCGGACTCACCAATTCTCCTTAATTGAAAAAGATGATCCCCAAAAGAATAGATATTAGCACATTCTTTATTATTTATTCTTTACTTGAGAAATTGGGTGAGAGACAAGCCCTTGAGTGCCTCCCATGAGTATTCCATCAACCCACGAATGCTTAACAGTAACCCCACCACTGACTTACACTCAGTCACATGAAATGCCTTCAGAATCTCTCTTGTATACTTTTGCCTTCAGAATCTCTCCTGTATACTTTTGCTCATAAATGAAGATTCCATCTGACTCTTGCTAGACCTTGGTCCCCAAATAGAAATGCATAAGCCTAAGGTCTAACATTTTAGACTCTCAACTCAACATCTCTAAATAATATTTTTGTGGTTTTCCATTATAATGATATCATCCACATATAAAGAACAATGGTCATTTACATGCCTTTCTTAGAGAAAATATTAAATTTGTATGTGACGATATTTAAGAAAGACAAATACTTACAAGAAATCATGTTTCCATTGGTACATGCCCGAGAGGCCTATTTAGCTCTTATAATGTCTTTTAGAGTCTACACATTGGTTTTTGGGTTGCTTATCTCAAACCCAAGTGATTGTGTTACATAAATCTTCTCCTTGAGATGGCCATTCAAAAATGTTGACTTCACATCCATTTGCGATACTAACCCCACTGGTCAATCTAGCTGTGGAGGTGAAATCTCTTGAAAATTTAAAACTTGGCCTATGCAAAACTCTTCACCGTGACCTTGCCTTGTACTTATCCAATGTACTATTGAACTAGTACTTAGCCTTCTAAACCCATGTGGTGCCCATAACTTATTTTTTTACAGGGATGATTAATAATATCCTGTGTGGTTTCTCATAATTTAGTCATACTTTGATTGCTTGGCTCCCCTCAAATTGGATTTGCTAATGCTTCCTTCAAGTTGGCTGACTCTTATACTCTATCTATCCTAGCCATACGTGAGTGGATGCACTCTTCTTCTTCTCTATTCTCTTGGATCTATGAACAGTGTTGGCGATTATGTGATTGTCGATGGAGCTTTCCCATCCAAGAATTGCTTCACCCATTTAGGATATGGTCCCTTCTGTGGTGTTGTAGGCTTCTCTTCTTTTAACATTTGATAAATTCACCTCTTATGGAGTTGGTACTAGCTATGTTAATTGGGCTACATTCTTTATTAAAGGGTAGTATGAACGAAGCCTTCTCCTTCACTTGATGTGGTTCTTCCTCAAACACCACATCACAAGAATGATAATTATCTTCTTTGCCTCCACATTATATAGTCAGTAACCCTTTTACCCCATATTGTACCCCAAGAAGATGCACTTTCTAGTGTTGGAATCCCAGATGAGTCTAGAACATACATAAAACCGTCATATCCAAATATCTTGAAATATGTAACTAAAGTTTCTTACTAGAATAAGCCTCTTGAGGTGTCATGCCCTTCATTGCCTTTGTGATATGCACTACACTAGTACCTTAACCTAAAAAGAATTATGTATTCCTTTCCTCCCTTTAAGCATAATGCCATATCCATAATTGTGTGATTCTTACACTTTGTAATACCATTTTGTTGCAAAGTATGAGCATGTCAAAATCTCTCTTGATCTTGTGCTCCTTGCACCAACAGTAGTAGGCATTGAATTCACCTAATGGGAATTCTCCTCCTCAGTTTGTTTGAAACTTCTACATTCTCTTTCCTGTCTTATTCTCTTCCAAGCTATACGATATTTTAAAATTCCTAAAACCTTTAGGCCTTATCTCAAAGAAAATGCACCTACATCTTTCTACTAAAGTAATTAATAGATAACAAAAATTTAAAAAACCACCAATGTAGGTTAGCATTTTACCATAAATTTATCACAAAAATTTGATTGAACAAGCTCTAGAGGATCCTTTGCATGATTCTTTCTTTCTTGTGAAAATGCATGCTATTGCTACTTCATAAAAGTTTCACATATGTTTGAAAATGTTGGTAGATGTGCCACAATCCCAATCATTTACATCTCTTTTAAGAGTATAGACCTCAAGTGCTAAATATTTCATACCATAGCTTGCTTGTCCCGACATCAGCTCGCGTTATAAAAGTCGACAATTCACACAAGTTGTTGTGCCTGATTCTTCTCCTTATGACATTATTATTGGCATCTAATTACACCAACTTTATCGAACATAACCTTTAAGTCATGATCAACTATGGCCATAACTGACAATATATTTTACTTGATGTTTGGTATATAAAGGACATTGGATAACTTCTTAGTATCACCATTTCTAGAAACAAAATAAATGGTACACATGCCATTATTTCTAGACATTTGGCATCATCCGTGACCACTCTACCAAGATGGAATTCCCCACCATAGGCTTGAGAAGGAGATTTACCAACCTTTTGATTGGTTATATGTCAAGATGCTACACTATTCTCGATAATCCATGAATCATGAGGTGCAAAGGAATGTTCTACCTTTGTACCTATCTCTTCGATTACCATAGACTCTTGAATTCTCCATTATCACTTTATATCTACGTAAGATAATCAATATTTCTTTCTTAAAGTATAGTGAAGATTGTGGTAGTCTTCCAAAGGGATTTAATCCTTCAAAATAAGGGTTATTTAAAAAACACTTGACCTTCAAACAAAAGACTGAGAAATAGATACCAACATCGTTTTTTGGGATCAATTAGCTTATTTGTACATAAAAATTTTGTTGGGCCTTAGGTCTTTGTTAAGGGTTTTGACCTAAATAGAAGTATGCTCTTTTCATCTTTGAACACGTTAAAAAAAATGGAGTTTTAACATGGGCCTCTCAAAAGAAATTAAGAGACTACCTTTGACATTTGAGAGTATTGCAGCAACATTACAAAAGTGAGTTCCTCTCCTTCCTTAAATGTTTAATGGGTTTTAAAAGTGGGTTCCTCTCGTGCCTTCTAGTGTTTAATGGTTTCACCCCTTTCGTTTTATTGTTTCGTCTCTCTCTCTAGATCATTACATCCCAAATTGGGCCTTGGACTTTAATTAGGCTTAGATTAATCCATGATTAAGAAATAAGCTAACCCACAGTTAGGGTTAGGGAATAGCGAGGTGCTAGAGCCATTAGAACCCGCCCATAAGGCTAAGGGATAGCAAGGATGAGGTTTGAATTAGCTTTTAGTGTCAATCAAAAGTAAGCTAGGGGCTATATATGGCTAAAAGCTTAATAAAGTAGAGGGACAATTATAGCGGGGTTATTACTATATAAGCGACTTAGGGGTCACTTATGATTATTATAAAGATCCCTTGCAGTGGAGGAGCTCCATTTGGACAAGCAATTCTCTAGGCCAAAGTATTACATGTGAAAACAATACACCAAAATATTACATGTGACATTGAGGATAAGGACATATGATCCAAGGGACTTTTTAGCCTTAGTAGATCTTCATAGACTATGGTTTGCAGCATCTTTAGAAGCATAATCTAGGTGCTTACTTGTAGTGGACGAGGCTCTCCTTTGCACTTAAATCCAAGATTTTGGGTGCTCTTTTCAAGAACTTATTTGGTTTTGTTGAAGGGTTAATCATGCCCTACTCACTTGTACTCCAACCTATATAAGAGGCTCATATCTAATGGAAGAGTACAACATTCACTTTCTCTTTCTCATCATTATGTTGTCATTAATCCTAATCTCATGTGATTAACCTTAACCCTTCTTGTTTAGCTTTATGTTGCCTTCATCATCATGTTTGATCCACCATGATTTCCAACATGGTATCAAAGCTTAGATCCATCACCCTAATGCTTGCCTTAGCTCCCCTAATCACTCTACTAATCCTCTTCTCTAATGTAGGCAGCTTTACCCTTGGCAAATGTTTTGCTTGTTGCTCCCTATCTAGATAACCTCTTACAAAACCCTCTTAGCCACACCTTCCCAACATCATTGCTAAGCCAACCCTCAAAGGGTTCAACCCAATTCAAAGAAGAAGAAGTGCAGGAAGCCGGCGAACTCAGCGTTGCAGATCTGAAGTTTTCTTTTAAAAAATCGACAACAACCTTAACAATGGAGCCAAGCCCTCTTGGGGTTCGTTAAATGAGTCTATATGCTACCCTCAGCTTAAATCTCAAGGCATTCCATCAAGCGGACGACCCACAGTAAGCAGTTTCTCAATCACCCCTTTTCCACGAAAATCGTTGCCTATAGCATGTTTTTAATAAATCCTTTAAGGTGCCTAATATCCATCATAAGGGCACGGGCACTCCACAGTTGATTTTTGGTAAGCATTAGTTAAGCCATTGGGTGAGATTCAAGCATTTCACTCAAATCTATAATGTTTTCTTAGCAGTGTCATCAACACTAATCATAGTGCTTAATCCTCTAATTGGGGGTTCACACCTAACATTGGGGACTTGCTCTAGCATGCCATACCATTATTTTATAATGCCCCTTGATTTGGTGCTCGAAAATCATTACCCAAATTTGCCTTATTTCCATCTCTCATAATAACAGTGGGTTTCCCTCACTAATCGATTATGAGCTTGTATGTATCATGAAAATCATTGATCATGCTCATTAATCCCTTTACAAGGGCAAGACACTAGTCGTGGATAAGACTAAGACCCCCTTATGCATATTTGTTGCATTATCTTTTGAAAGGGATGGACATCAAGGCTTTATGAACACATTGAGAAAATGTTTTATCTTTGCCTATATGGATTTCATAACATAATGAAATCAAGGATGAATACCAAGAGCTACATCTACATCGACATGAAGAAAAGCTACATCGACAAGATCAAGAGCTACTTCAACAAGAGCATGCTTTCAATTTGGTCATCATTACATGATGTTGAGACCACCACATGGTTTATATCTTATGCTTCTTTCATGGAGCTATTGGATCTTTCAACATTAAGACCTATCTTAAGGCATATGTGTTCGGTATCGACATTCACATCTTTATCAATCACATCATCCGGGTGCTCTGCCATGGCCCATGAGTCTAAAAGGATGAGCCAAGCTTCCATTGCTTGGAAACGTTGCCGCAAAAAGATTTACGTTGGCATCGAAGGGGGATTCTTCCTCCACTTTTAGTTCATTTATGTTTTGAGTCAAGGGTTCTCTACCCAAGTGGTCCCCCAAAATTTGAATATTTTCGATGTCATCTTGCTGAGACTAGTAGGGCCTACCTACCTGTAATCACCCCTCTATCCTAAGTAAAATGTAATCACAACTAGATGTCTAGCATCTGTCATTATAACTGGCATCGTAAACCTAATCGTAGTAAGGCATATGAGCACCAACGTGGTCATCATAACCAACATTGTAAATAGTAGCTAGAGCTAGCATTGGCATCATAGTAGCCCTGGTTATTTTTTTGAGGGAGGGTGTTGAAAACAATACACCAAAATATTACATGTGACGTTGCGGATAAGGGCATATGGTTCAATAGTCTTTTTAGCCTTAGTAGATCTTTATAGACTATGGTTTGCAATATCTTTAAAAGCATATTCTCGGTGCCTACTTGTAGTGGAGGAGGATCTCCTCTACACTCAAATCTAGGATTTTGAGTGCTCTCTTCAATAACTTATTAAGTTTTGCTTAAAGATTAATCATGCCCTAATCACTTGTACTCTAGCCTATATAAGAGCCTCATATCTTATGGAAGAGTACAACACTCACTTTCTATTTCTCATCATAATGTTATCATTAACCACCCTAATCTCATGTAATTAACCTAACCCTTCTTATTTAGCTTTATGTTGCATTCATCATCATGTTTGATCGATCATGATTTCCAACAGAGGGCACATTGGTAGTATGGGATGCTAGGTTGCGCATGTCTGCCTAAAAGCAACTCACACTTTGCAATGCGACCTTTCGTGTTTCAATTTCTCAATAAGAGACCTCAACCATTTTTCTCTAGGATATGCTTTTCACCTATGATGTTCGAGTAGAGTTGCCTCTATTTTTGTCCCGCTAAATGCATGTTAACATTTTGTCGACCTACTCTTCAAAGGCTAGGTATTCACTCAATTTAAAAGCTATATTGTTAAATCTAGTTAGGAAGTCAAAACATTTGCAATAGTTAATGTTGTGTTCGGAGAAACACAGGAAGAACTTGTCCTTCTATCATCATGAATAATCTTCTCCTTAAAGCCAATCTCTTCTTGTGATTTCTATTCATTCCTTCTAAAAACAAGAACTGCATCATCTCTTGATACCATTAACTCTTATCTTGATTAATAAAAAACAAATCTCTTCATGTGATTCAATTCATTCCTTTTGAAAACAATAGACCGATCAAGAACTACATTATCTCTTTATACCATTGACTCTTATCTCCATTAATCAAAAATAGTTGTGCATTTGAAAAGTCATCTTCTACATGTATAGGTGCCTCTCCTAATTCTAATCTTCATAGGAAATCTACTACGGCATGATCTTTTCTTGGGGTTTTCTTCATCGTGAAACTAAATTCCTCAAGTAGTAGCACTATCTTCCTAGCTTTCCTACTAGATCTGGCGTATTCACCAAATAGAGGAGTGCCTTGTGGTCAACATGAAAATCATAGGATTTTCCCAAGTAATGCCTGAATTCCTTGATGGAGTATATCATTCCCAATGCTTCCTTTTCTGTTATGGTGTAGTTTCTCTCTACCTTAGTCAGTATCTGGCTTACATTGTACACTGGCCTGAACCAACCTTCTTGGGCTTCTCGCATCAAGGCACTTCTAATGGCCATATTTGATGCATTCTCAAACATATAAAAAATCAAATCAAAACTGGGTTGCTTAAGTATTCTTTCCAAGTTTTGAAATGCTTTATGACACTCTCAAGACCAAATATATTCTACATTCTCTACTGTCCGACTGATAGTAGAGTGGCATTGCTACATGCCAACCAAGAAACTTAGGAATCTGTTATGCCATTTGATTTGGCCCAAAAATCTTGCAAGTTCTCTCACATTCCTTGGTGACTGCAACTTCAAAATCACTTCCACCTTGGCTGGGTTTACCGCCAATCCTTCTGTTCACACCACGTGTCGTAACATGGATATCCACTTGTAACTGCAAAAGCATATTTGGTCGAATTTAGGCTAAGCCATTTTTCCCCTTCTGCTACTACATGAGTACAACAAGAACCTCCTCTTGAGGTGGCATTATTGCAACAACTGGCAAGGTTGCAAGAGTACCAAAGGACATTATGATGCCATGTGTCCAAACTTTTTACATGTGAAACAAGAGCCAACAAAACATTCCCATTTGAGCTTGAAGAAAGCTTCCAATGTCAGAAGTCTTATGCCACTCGGGAAGGAGCTTGTTTATCAATATCCCAAAGGATGAAAAATCTATTGACCCTTCAAGAAGACCTAGGAGGGCAAAGCACGTTGCCGAGTGACTCAGCCAAAAAAGGTAAAGCAAGGTGCATATTGAAGTATGCTACTCCCTGAGAGAAAGAAGTAGCATATTTTGTAGGAGGTTGTATCTCCTCTATAAGGGAGTCTATTTGTGTGTCTCGATTTTGAAAAAATGGCCACACCTACTTAAGTGTACAGATGCGGAGATCTATCTATTGAGCCTAAGAGAAGAAACTTAGGAGGAGGCTCTGAGAGCAAACTAAGATGTAGTCCCCTCGTTGCACCAATCCCGACCTGTAACATTTCTATGACACTCTTCAAGAAGGCTTTGTTGAGATCAAGAAAGCATGGGATGAACCTATCCTTGTGGATTCCTGGCCAAGTATTATGAAACTCTCGCCACAGAGAGTTGTGATCTTCTTTTTTCTTGGAAAGATGCCTATAGTGGTTGATGTTGGGCAGTGGCTTAAAGCCATGCTTGGAGGATCCTTTGTTGAGGACTGCTACTTTGCTGCTCATGACTTCTATGAGGTTCTACTTACTAATCCGCAACAACGAAAACAAGCTATTTTGGAAAAGTCGCCTCTCTTTTTTGGGCAGCAAATAGCAGAAACTAAGAGTCCATAGAGAAATACACACAAGCAAGAAGGTAAGCAAAAGGCAAAGATAGTTATTATGAATAAGAAAAGGCAACAAACAACAGGCGATAACAACAAGAGAAGCAAGAACATAACAAAGGCCATAAAAAAGGACGACGACTTTCTGTAAGAACAGGTAGAACATGCGACTACTGTCTCAAAATAGGAAGTACAGTTTATGACCATGATTGCAATAGAAGCAAGTGACGTTTTTCAAAAAGTCAGGTGAGCGCTCTCTACACACACACACACACACACACACACACGCACGCACGCACGCACGCACACTACTACACCACACACTCAGTGGCTCCTATAACCTTCTCAAGCATAAGTTTATTGACTCTCGAATTCGCACACCACACACACACACACACACACACTTTTTTATATACGAAACCACTGCTTCATTAAAAAAAGTATAGTACATTCATAGCTATCCTAAGGTAGGATAACTACTACTCAAATATCAAAAATAGTAAGGAAAGATCTTCAAGGTCAAAAGAATCTCACAATAAAAGGTAAAGAGACCTCTTGAAAAAAGCCAAGCACATGGCAAAAAATCAACTAATTTTGTGCATGGTAGATCATCCACAAAGCCCAGGCCCAATATCTAGTCCAGGAAAGGAAAACTATGTAATCTAGCAAAGGCGAAGAAAGGCGCCCGAACATCCAGAAGAATTTCCTAGAGTTGTTGTCAGGAAATCGCACTCTCAAGTGCCTTGACAGTATGTCTAAGAAAGCATGAAAAGAGAGGCATCCCCATAACAAATAAATAACTGTCTCTTGGTCATGAGAGACAAACTATGTAATCTAGCAAAGGCGAAGAAAGGTGCCCGAACATCCAGAAGAATTTCCTAGAGTTGTTGTCAGGAAATCGCACTCTCAAGTGCCTTGACAGTATGTCTAAGAAAGCATGAAAAGAGAGGCATCCCCATAACAAATAAATAACTGTCTCTTGGTCATGAGAGCACCTCTTTCAAGAGGCACGTGCACTGTTTCTATTAGCTAAGAAGGTGCCAAACAGAAGTGCAGCCACAATGCATCTCCACAAGAAAAGTCGTTTGAGAGGCAATTTTCTCTTCCAAATTGTGGTCAAAGAGGCCTTCCACTAGCGAAGAGGTTTGTTTACTGCCACAACTGATTTACATGTGTCTGTTTCCAAGGTGGAGGGATAAAAATTTTGTAAGCTCTAGTTGCCATGAGCTGATGGAAAGAGAAAGGAGAGTAACGTGGAATTCGCCTATCAAATTTCAAGTCTCTCAATCATTCCTCCTCCTTAGGTGGAGGCACCAGCCGAAAATCTTGCAATATAGAAATTACACACACACACACACACACACTTTCTTTGGTGAAACCACTGTCTAATTAATCACTCAAGGTAAGGTACAAGAATAGGCGCCAATAAAAAGGACAAGCTAAAAAACAGTGAAAAAACACATCTAATTGCCTAGTAGTGATCTCCCCCAAGGCGTGAGAGTCCTAGAGAGATTCACGCAAAAAGCACAAAATCTTGTCCACACAAGAAACGGTGGGTAGTTTGATAATTCATTGGGGTTTCCACCAAAAAGCCAGAATTTCTAGGAGAAATGATGCCGAGGAAAATGAACCTGTAAATATCCAAAAAGCCTATCAAGAAGAACACGAGAAGACGGACAATGTCAAAGCAAATGAGGTGGTGTTTCTCGTGCATGATAGCACCTGTGAGGCAATGTGTCTCTTGGCCAGTAGTGTATCAATAGGAAGGACCCCAACCATGCATCTCCACAAGAAGACTCTGATTCAAAGGGAGTTTATTTTTCCAAATGTTATTAAGGCATGTTTTCCACCAACGTAATGGTTTAGATGTCTGCAAGTGCTGGTTAGCATGCTCAACAATCCATGGGGGAGGAATAATAAACTTATATGCTCTGGCTGCAGTCAATTGATCAAATGAAACAGACTTATAACCAGGCATCTGTCAATCTAATTTCCAATCCATCAGCCAGTTTTGTATAGACTGCATTATCCACATGTTCACTTGCCATATTGGTCTATTATGCATGCCCAAATCATATTGACAATTCTCTTGAGGACAGATGAGAACCTAGCCATTCGCATCTATAACATCTTGTACATATCAAATACCTAGCAAATAAGCCTTTCGCAGTGTGAGGGCTCTGGATGATCACCTCTATAACACCACCAAGACACCACTGTAGTAAAATATACTGAAACCAAAACTGGGGTTCCCAAATCACCTACTCCAAAGCACCTAAGAACTCAACAAATTTTCTCTGATCCTCTGATGATCAAACAAGAATTCAAACAAAGTTTTATTATCCCCTTAAGAGATGGATGCAGTCCCCTGCACTTCACTAGTCCTCAAGATCAATGGACTTTTATCCCCCTTAAACCTCAGAAAAGCCCCATGATGACAGCTCACACCTTGATTACCTTTGATCCATTACTAGCCTCCCTATTCGAATCCAAATTGTTCCTCACTTGTCTCCCTAGGAGTTGTAGTTCCTCTCTCCCCTTAAGCCTCTGAACAACCCAGACTAATTATTCCCAAATTGGACAAACTCTGATCTTGTATTCCCCAATTCAAGTCCATAACTTCATGTTTCCCAAGATACTTTGATTCAAGTTGCAAACCATCCAGCAAGTTTTTGTAACTCCCACTTGGCTCTGTCAGAGACATGGGACTCTTAAGATTAAAAACCTGTTCACAAATGAAATTGAACCTCCATAAACAAGATAAAAGATATAACAAACTGACTCACACCTAATTCTGCACAATTCTATGAAAGCATGAAGGTAGAAGCATACAATGGTGAATTCCCAACCAGAAGCCAAAAATTCTTAGGTGAGACAATCCTCTATAACTAGGGAACCTGAGGAGAAGGCCAAGTTCCAACAGAGTAATACCCCAAGGTACAAAGACTTACCCAATCAAACCGGTCCTTTACCTTCCTAATTCACCCTGGTCTGGTCTTTGATCCTCAGTACCATGATACTCAAAATCCTTCATCACCCTTCTCACACAGTCTCTGACTCAATCACCTGCCTATCCAATTGAGCCCTGTATCTAGCTTCTTGTTCATTGGATTCACACCTTCCTCCTCTAGCTTCATTCACATCATCTAATACAGGAATCCTCAGTCCAATTCCCCTCTGCTCCAGCATCCAGAATCCGCTCTCTCTCACTCTCTTCAGCTCGTCATGGTTTTCCTCTTCTACATCTTTCTATTGAGCACCATGCATGCCCCCAATTAGCAACTACCAAACTACCTTTCCTAACTAACACTTCTCTTGGCCCTTCCCTGACTGGCGATACCTTCTCTTTATGCCAAGTGGACTAACACCTATGTATGGATATTGGATGTACATACCAATGCATCATCACCATGCACATGATCAACCAATGAGTCATTCTTAACACCATCTTACATTCACTCATCTCCTCACATCTTCACATCATGAGCATCCTATGTTCCTTCATAGCCATCTTCTCTTAGACTCACATCCCTAATAGACCTCTGTTGCCATGTGAACAGGCGATCATATGGGTGTTAGATGTATATGACATGTATCATCAAAATGGACATCATCAACTATAGCTCATTTTCATCACTCTCTACATGCACTCACTCAACTACAATCAAACACCAGACTATCAGGATTCAAGGACTACCTACAACTTCTTCTTCTCATACTCACACCTACCTAGATTTTTTGATGGGGCTCTGATCCCTCATGAACACACCACCAAAATGCCCCTCACATATTGCCCCAACCCCAGGGTGGAACACTTTCAAGTGTTCCACCATCCTATGTGCTTCACACGATCCTGATATGGTAAGGCCTTAGCTTCAACCCATTAACTCTGCTAGGGTGCAGTCTACCATTTAGGTCCTTGAGCTGGTAACTTCTATTAGAGAAGGCTTGATGTATCACATATGGCCCTTCCCATCTAGCCCTGAATTTGGTATGAAAAGTGTTGTCTAGAGCACTATTATATCTCAAAACCAACATGCCCTCAGTTAAACCCTTGTTCCCCAATCTTTCATTGAACGTCTCTATCCTTTTCTGACTTGCCCTCTCATACCATTTGACTGCTTCATTTCTGTCTACTAGCAAAAGAGCATGCGGCTTGGCCCATCTGTTCCTCTCTTGCTCCTCTTGTTCTACACTATGTTGAAGCATAAAGTCTAGAGATGGCAACGTGACATTGACAAGTAGCACACAGTCCTCTCCATAAACCAAATGAAAGGGTGTAAACCCTGTTGCATGCTTCTGTAAAACCCTGTATGTCCACAATGCTCTGTCCAGATATAGATCCCAGTCTCTAGGATGCTCCTCCACAAGCTTGAATAGCAACTTCTGTAAAACCCCAACGAAGCTCTCTACTAACCCATTGCATTGAGGGTGGTAGGGTGTGGTAAACCTATGTTTGATGTGTAATAACCTAGTCAGATCCTGGATCAAATTGGCTCTAAACTCTTTGCCGTGATCTGTTACCAACTCCAAGGGAACCCCAAACCTGCAGCAAATCATCTCATATAGAAATTGACTTACTTGCCTTGCATCTGCTTTACTGGTTGCCCTTGCATCTGGCCACCTGGTTAAATAGTCTATTGCGATGATGATGTACAACTTCTTGTTCTTGGTTCTTGGAAGAGGTCCTATGACATCTACTCCCCATTTCTTAAATGCCCCATAACTCATAACATGTTACATGGGCTCTGGCACCAACATCCTTTTTTGGAAGGCTTGACATTCTGTACAGCTTCTACACCAGTGGTGGGTGATATCCCTGTTCATACTTGGCCACATCAGTTGAGCTCCTAAGATCTTCCTTTTGGTGATATCTGCTCCATAGTGTCCTCCACATCCTTCCTCATGACATGCTGCCAAACACACTGTATCTCAGCATGGTATAAGACTCTCCTTAAGACCCAATCTGAGCCCTTACGATATAGCTGCTCTCCTATCAGCACATGTTTCATGGCCCTTTTAGTCACTGCCTGTCTGCTTGATGCACTCAGATCTCTTCTGGCAAAACCAGTAAGCAGAACATGCTCCTCTTCATGTAAAGACTCTCTCCCTTGATATAAAAGCTCTTGAAGCTTTACCCCATGCAATGCTGGAATCAGTACCTGCTCAGCTAGCTCATGAGCCCTCTGATTTTGTTCTCTGGATATATGCCAGATTTGGACAGCTTGAAAGCTTTCCAGTATCTTTCTGGCCTTGAAGAACCACTATTTCAACTCATCCTTATTCACTCTCCAAACCCCTTGGACTTGTCTGATGACCAACAGAGCATCTCCCTTTATAATCAATCTTTTGATTTTCCTCCTTTTACACTCCTCTAGCCCCCAACACACGCTGTTGTATTCAGCTTCATTGTTGCTATTCACCTGTATAGCGTGGCAACCACACCATGCCTCTTGTCCCTGTGCATCCAAAAATACATATCCAGCCCCTCCTTTTCCCATACTTTTTTGAAAGCACCATCAAAGTACATGGTCCCTTTAGCACCCTGCAATTCTTCATGTAGACTATGACTGGGAGCTACTTGTCTCTCAACATCCTTAGCTTATTTGGGTCTGATCTGCACTTCCCTGTATGTTAACATATCTGCCATATGTTCCCTCACACTGTCCTCCTTGATGAAGCTTATATCAAACTCTTGTAAGGCCAATATCCACCTCTGTATCTTGGGGTTTTATCCTAGAAATCTCAGCAGATGGGACAGCAAACTGCAAGATGTTAATACCACAAAGGGTATGTATATCAGGTAATTCCTTAGTCTCTTGACTGCATAAACTATTGCCCATACTAATAGTTCCACCTCATGCCAAGATCTTTCATTCCCCATGGTTCTGCTGATGTATACAGGTCTCATATATGATTGCTTCAACCCTTTTTGTATCAAAACTGCTCCAACTACATTTTTACCAACACTAAGACTTAGATAAAAGGTTTGTGTCGAGTCTGGTGGCATCATTATGGGCAAGGTAGAGAGCAAGTCCTTGATGTTGTCAAAAAACTCCTCTTCTTCAACACTCGGTATACTCCTTTACAAACAACCTTGGATACTTAACAAAGAGCATCTCATACTCCTCTTCCATACTCAAATCCGTACCAACCATTTCCATCAGCTCCTCTTTTGGAACATTGAATCCCGCATTATGGGAATCCTGTCCTATCGGATTTCCAGCCCTTCCCTTCTCTCTGACCTCATCCATCTGCAGCCCACACATATCCATTTCCATCTCCACCAGCAAACTTTGGTCTAAGCCCTCATCATCAGCCTCTTCTTTAGACTCTAAAGAGTAGGCATCATAACTTTCAAATAAAATAGAGCTACCTATCATCTTCATGTCTCTGAATCACTGGGTATATCCCACCTGGCTCCCTTCTAGGCTGAAGACATTGAGGTGCTGTGTGACCTCTCTCCACAATTGAAGCATTGTACCTCTTCCAATCTATTTCTTGGATGTCTCTCCCCTTGTGGCCTTCTCACTTGATTTTGAATTCCCTAGACAGTAAGGTTAAGATTGCCAATCTGCTCAATAAATCTCTGGATCTCCTGATGCAATCCATCTTGAGCCCTATTTGATTCTATCAACCTTGGAATTTCCACTCGGATACCCCTATAGAACCATGTTGTACCTATTCCTATTTGATTTGCATACCTGCTTCTCTTTCCTTCCTTGCTAGCTCCAGCTTCCTAAGCTTCTTCTCCATTGCTCAATTGCTATCCTTACAGCTTTAGCAAATGTGTAAGGGTCCTTCAACTCCACCTTCTCTTTAATGCTGCCATGTAATACACCAATTAACCTATCCTTTTTCAAGAAATCAGGTGGTACCAAGTTCTCTCCCAAGGCTCTGTGTATCCTTCTCCAAACACCCTCAAATCTGCCCACAAAGGTTGGCATCTCTTCATCCTTCCCTTAATACAACTTGCTAAGCTCCCTCCATAGATCTTTGGGACCATCTGTCTGCCCATATTTTCTCCCAAATCCAAGGGTTCCCAAATCACCTTGTCCAAAGCACCTAAGAACTCAACAAGTTTTCTCTGATCCTCTGATGATCAAACAAGAATTCAAACCAAGTTTTGTTATCCCCTTGAAGAGATGGATGCAGTTCCCTGCACTTCACTAGTCCTCTAGATCAATGGAGTTTTATTCCCCTTAAACCTCAGAAAAAGCCCCATGATGATAGCTCACACCTTGATTACCTTTGGTCCTTTCCAGCCTCCCTATTCAAATCCAAACTGTTATGTTGTTGAGAGGGTTGATCCAGTTAAGTGTTAACTTGTCTCCCAGGAGTTGTAGTTCCTCTCTCCCCTTAAGCCTCTGAACAACCTAGAGTAATCATTCCTAAATTTCACAAACTCTGATCTTGTATTCCCCAATTCAGGTCCAAAACTTTGTGTTCCTCAAGATACTTTGATTCAAGTTGCAGACCATTCAGCAAGTTTTTGTAACTCCTTGGCTCTGTCAGACCGAGACATGGGACTCTTAAGATTAAAAACATGTTCACAGATGATCCCCTTCAAATGAGTCGTAATAATAACCAAAGTCCTACTCTATGATTTGCACACCCTGTTTAATCTCTGAACCCCAATTAAATCCATACAGTTCATGAAATCAAACCTCTACAACCAAGCACTCTCTCCTCATGATCAATTTACACATAAGCCCAACATTCAGGATACACAGTAAATCGTCGCCTCGACTAGCTTTGATCTCTCACATACAATTTGCTTAAGACACCAATGATACTCTGTTATTGACAGATTCTGAAACAGCTTTACTTTAATTAACCTTCATAAACAAAATAAAAGATATGACAGCTGAATCGCACCTAATTCTGCATAATTCTATGAAAGCATGAAGGTAGAAGCAAACAATGGTGAATTCCCAACCAGAAGCCACAAATTCTTAGGTGAGACAATCCTCTATCACTAGGGAACCTGAGGAGAAGACCAAGTTCCAACAGAGTAATACCCCAAGGTACAAAGACTTACCCAATCAAACTGGTCCTTTACCTGTCTAATTCACCCTGGTCTGGTCTTTGATCCTCAGCACCATGTTAATCAAAATCCTTCATCACCCTTCTCACACAGTCTCTGACCCAATCACTTGCCTATACAAGTGAGCTCTATATCCAGCTTCTTGGTCATTGAATTCACACCTTCCTCCTCTAGCTTCATTCATATCATCTAATACAGGAATCCTCAGTCCAATTCCCCTCTGTTCCAGCTTCTTTGACCATCCAGAATCCAAGCTCTCTCTCAGTCTCTTCAGCTCGTCGTGGTTTTCCTCTTCTACTTCTTTCTGCTCAGCACCATGCATGCCCCCAATTAGCAACTAACAAACTACCTTTCCTAACTAACACTTCTCTTGGCCCTTCCCCGAGTGGCGATACCTTCTCTCTATGCCAAGTGGACTAACACCTATGTATGGATATTGGATGTACATACCAATGCATCATCACCATGCACATGATCAACCAATGAGTCATTCTTAACACCATCTTACATACATTCACTATCTCCTCATATCTTCACATCATGAGCATCCTATGTTCCTTCATAGCCATCTTCTCTTAGACTCACATCCCCAATAGACCTCTGTTGCCATGTGAACAGGTTCCCATATGGGTGTCAGATGTATATGACTATGTATCATCACCATGGACATCATCAACTATAGCTCATTTTCATCACTTTCTACATGCACTCAATCAACTACCATCAAACAGCAGACTATCAGGATTCAAGGACTACCTACAGCTACTTCTTCTCATAGTCACACCTACCTGGATTTTTTGATGGGGCCATGATCCCTGATGCACACATCACCAAAATGCTCCTCACAGCGGTTCCAATAATGTAGTGGTTCCTCAAAGACTCTGCTCCACTGTATACTTTCCAAAGCAAGAGAGTTTCCAATGCCAGCATTTCTACTAGACCAATGCAAGTGCGATAGAATTTGTTTCCAATCCTAAATAACCCTAGTGGAATACGGACATCCAGGTATTTTACCATCAAAAAGTCCAAGAATAATGTCCCAGTGTGTAGGAATCCAGTTGCGAAATGCTAATGTTCTCATATTTGCACATATTGTGGCTAGCATAATTACCCATGTTCGTATTTCAATAACCTAAGTACTTTTTTATCAGTTGTGGTTCTCCATAAGCATTCCAACGCTCTTGACATGAAACAATCAATATCTTTTTTAGTCCAAACTAAAAGAGACAAATAGAACTGAGCATAGGCCATAAGGAATCATTTCACACAATTTTTTTTTAGGCACAAGTTTGACAAGCCCTTCCTTCCAAGAAAATGGAAGCATCCCTATGTCCCAACAAAAGACCATATTAGGGAATTTGGCGAAATCCCATTACTTTGGGAATTTTCTTTTTAATCTACTTTTTGGTATATCGTGAGCATACCAATTCCAAAGTCTTCAAAGAATGCGGATTTAGAACCTACTCTTTAACAGCTTCCCAACGATATGTCACATTAGGGGTTAAAAGGATTCACCGTGCCCCCAATTTTTGATCTTACAAAATGGGAATCGGGATTTTCCCAAACTCCCTAATATGGTCTTACAATGATTTATCATGGAAAGGATAGTGCCTTTCATAAGATCCTAGAATGCATGGAAAAATTTTACAGTAAGACCATCCCATCTTGGAGGTTTCCATCTTCACAATGCTTTCAGTGCATAATCAAGCTCATCTTCAGTGTGAATGGTGTTTCAAAAAAGTAGTTAGCCTCTTGATACGTCATAATGCTTGTCACAGTATCTAACAGAATTTGACGGGCCGCACAAGCTTGTGTTGTAGCAGCAGGAGGAGGCGTAAACATGTCAATGTTGTAAACATACCTCCTCAAGTTGCAGCTTGTTTGTGGTCCACTCACCATCACGTTGCTTTACACACACTTGGATTGCCTTTGACGAGAGGCATGCAATCCTTTGAAGAAAGCTTTCAAGGAACAACCTTTATAAAGCAATAGTTTTTGTCAAGCTTTAACTTGCCATTTTTGAAGCTTTCTTTGTTGATTGATTTTTAAGGTTTGCTTCACGTTCCACAAAATGTCTTGCTCCTGGGCATTCAAAGTTCTATGTTGGCCGATTTTTGTATATTGTTGAATATGGTGGACACTCTGTCTTTCTTCTTACAAATAGCTTCTCCCATAATCTTGTATAATAGCTTGCATTCTGATTACAAAGCTACACACACACACACACACTCACACACACACTTTTAAAGTGAAAACCATGCTTCTATTAACAATAACTTATGTATAACATAGGAGATAGACTCCAAGAAAGTCCATCTTCAGAGAACTTCACAAGTTATGGAAAAACACCTCCAACTGACTAAAAACATTGTCCTCCAACTATAGGCGGTCATGGAGGGATTATCGCAAGTGTATCTTAAAGTAAGCATATGCCTCTAGAGGCATCTGCCCAAACATAGCATTGTTTCTCATCTTCCATATTTGTGCATAGAACCCAATATCTAGTCCATAGGAAGAAAACATCAAAATCAGAAGAGTTGTACACAACACCAATCTGAAATATCCAGAAATTCTTTCCATATCGCTCACCAAGGAAGCAACCTGAGATATCATCAGCCAATCTTAGAAGAAACTCCCTTGTCTTCAAACAATGCCATAATAGATGTGGAGCAATTTCAGACTAAGCTCCACATCTACAGGAGGTGGCTTCAGCTAGCAGTCTTTTAGCAAGTATCTCCACAACAGGGAGGACACCCACCAAGCAATACCAAAGAAACAATCTTTGCTTTAAAGATATCTTATTTTTCCATATACTTCCAAGTTGTTTTTTCCATCATCTTTCACTCTTTTGTATACCTCATAGAATGTTACCGTGTGCATTAATCCAAGGTGGTGGCAGCAAATGATTATACATACTAGCTGCAGTTATCTTATCCAAATGTAATCCCCGAGCATTTTTTAGTTTTCCCTTTCACTTTCCAGTCATGAAGCCTATCATTTTCAACCAATGGAGGCAATGGTTCATATGGATGCAATAACCTGTTAATCTTTCTCCATATTAGTCTATGCTGCAAGCCCAAGTTATGTTTACTACATGCCTGTGGGAAGGATAACACATTCCCCGTTTCATCCATAACGTCTTGCAACGTGCATATACCCAAGGATGCTAAAAAGCATGCATTTACAAGGCTCTTGCATAGCTACCGGTTCTACAAACAAAGAGGACAAGTGCAAGCTTTCCAGTCACATAGAGTTACCGATTGGAGAATCACGTCCCACCCATTCGAGGTTTTTCAATGCAGTCTTCCAATCTTGCACCATTCTTGTAGCACATGGATAGCCCACAATGTGACCGTCAAAATGGCATAACATCACTTCCTAATGTGAACTCACTCGAAAACACACTCATACACACACGCGCGCGCGCGCACATGCACGCATGCACACATTTATGTATACACACACCGTGTGTCAATGCATTGCCACAACAAGTGAATGGTCTCATTCAAGCAAAAACATCTCAGACAATGAGCAAAAGCAATCTTTGTTTTTGCCAAAAAATTTTGAGAGGTAACTTGCTTTTCCATAGCTTCTGCAAAAGTTTTTTCCACCATACCGCTGACTTATTCATATTCCATAGCATATTTCCATGCTTAGAAGTTTTTTGCCATGTAGGCCCAAACCCCATCTACATTGAGCTTGTGGGAAAGATAGAACACGTTCCTCAGGGGATATGACATCTTGCACAGTGCACATGCCTTTGATAGACAGAAAGTAGGCTGATCTAAGAGCTGTAATCGCCAATGGAGCACCAAAAGCATGACTCCAATGTACGTTTTCCTATCTGAGAAGGTCTTCCATACCAATGAACATATTGCAATACTACTTTGCAATCGGTGATTAATCGGCTTGCGTGTGGGCAACCAAGAATCTTGCCTTGGATATGTCCAAATAGTATATCCCAGTAGTGTAGGTTCCATTTACCAAGGGAGCAAGTTTGGTAGGATGTCAGCATTGCAGCAATCATGAGAGTCCCAAGGGGTTGTTGAGCCAAAAAGATTTCAAATAGAGGCCTCCATTTGCCTTTGTTCCCAAATGACAAATCTCACTGATAATATCTGTAATGCCTATGTGGGGATAGAATACGCAAAATATATAGAGCAGGATCTTTGATTACTACAAGTTGATGTAGCAAAGGCATTTGACACTGTTCAATGGGATTAGACTGTTGCAGTCATGACAAAGGTTCAGCTTTAAGGGCATCCACAATAGCATACACCATTCCTTGAAACAAGGGGTGAGTGAGATAACTATTGTTTGGTGGGAAACTGTATATCATCAATGGGAGCATCCAAATAAAGACCCATCCATAAGGGAGCATGATCAAAGAGTCCCACGGAATAGTCAACCCACATATGGCATGCATGAAGATCAGCATGATCAGCATTTAGAATATACCAACGATCCAAACGAGCACGGTAATCAGCAAGAGCATTGTGATGGAATGTAAACCCTTTTACATCCGAACAAGTTTCTTTCCACATATCTACTGCATTCAGACAACATTATGCATTTGTCCATAAGATCCCATCAGCCACAATCATGTGAGAGTGACCACATGTATTGTCCTCTCGTGATGGTGAATTATTAAAATCACCACACAAAAAAGCATTAGTCATCCATGGATATTGCATAAGTTTTTGCCAAAGCAAGGCATGGTGAGTAGATACATAAGCAGCATAAACCGATGCAAATTCATAAGTCTGCCCATTTAAAATGCACTGTACAATAATCACTCTTACCATCTGGATCATTATAAGCCACAACTGTGTGTAAAGCATGTTGTATAAGTATACAAAAACTAGAAAAAGTAGTCAAGCCTGCATAATGTATATCAGTCATGGAAATAACCAGTTTATCTAGCGAGAGCATGTTGATTATGTTCCTGTAAACACACTATATCGGGTTTCATCCTATATACATAGTTCCAAAGTAGTCTCCAAGTTCTCGGGTTATGTAACCCGAGTACATTATATGTCAGGCATTTTATTGTTGCATGCATGTTCACCAGGTGAAAGCCATGTCAATATGAGCCTGCATGCTCTATAATATTCGCATTCCACCCTTCTTAAGTACATTTTCTCACAACATTCCAACATCAACATGGGTAGAGGTGGATGCCTTACTCTGGGATGTAGTGGCCTCCATCCAAGTGCGGGATTGCAATGGTTAAGGTTTCACATTGATCATTTTTCTTGGATGCAGGGTTTGCCAGCTTTCTGCATCCGGCATGCTTTTCTCTTTTGCAACAACAGGTTTCTGAAGTGGCTCAAAATGCACTTGTGCCTATGCTCCAGCTTTATTGCTAGTCTGGACACCCATATTAACCACAAGAGGTGGATTAGTTGTCTTAATAGAAGGGGGTATGTTTGAGGCATCAGATCATTCATGATCCATGAATGGTAGAACGGCCCTAGGGCTACTTTACAATGCACACCATGGATGGTGTGATTTAGAATGGCTCTAGGGTCAGATAAAACAAGCTCCTGCAAAAACTCCCCATTTGAGTTCAAAGCATTTTTCCCCCATCTGTGCCGGGAGTGCCTCGTTGAAGTTTACTGGAAAATTGATTACCTCAACCCAAACGGGGTAAGATGCTTGCCTGACCTTCCACTGTGATTCTCTATCTGTTAACACTCTCACAGCAGTACTGGATCTACAGTTGCTATTAGAGCTTAGGATTAGCTAGAATGTTTTTTTCTTAAAAGCTAAAGAGCTGACTGACGACCTCGCCTGCGAGCTCCGCTTCTCCCCCCCCCCCCCCCCCCCCGCTGCTTCTCGCCATCGCGCCCCCCCTCTCCCCCCCGCCAGTCCACCGCTTTCTCCTCCGTCCTCTCCCCCGCCTCCTTCATTGCGCCCCTCTTCGCCATCTCTCCCCCGCCTTCTGCCTCGCGTCCTCCCCCGCCTTCGCTCCCCCGCCTCCCTCCTCGTTTCCGCCTTCTTTCCCCCCGCCTTCTCTTCCTTCGCCACCTTCCATGCTGCCTTCCCCGCCATTCCCCCCGCCGCTTGCTTCCTTCCCCCATCATCTTTTCCTCCGCCTCTCTAACCCCTTCGCCTCCTCCTCCCCCGCCTCTCTTCTCTCCCCCGCCACCTCTCCCCCCTCCGCCTTCTCCTCCGCTGCGCATCTCTTCCCCTCCGCCTTCTCCCTCTCCTCCCTTCCGTCTCGCCCCTCCTCCCACCGCTAGCTCCTCCCCGCCTCAGCTCCCCCCCCCCCCCCCCCCCCCGCTATCCTGTAGCCCTCCGCCTCTCTTTTTTCCTCGCAGGGCTGTGTCCCTCCCGTTGGTGACCCCGGTTTCTGGCCTTTTCCCTCTGGAGGACTCCATGGAAGCCGCTCCGACTAACCCTGCCGATTCCGGTCTCCGTCTGGAGTTCACAGCTGAAGATCTTCAGTTGTTTGTTTCCACAGTTTCCGCTCTTGAGGCCTCCTCCTTGGTCTGCAAGATAGTGGGTAGCCGTCCAATGCGGAGAGAGCTTCGCGACCTTCTGCAAGGCAGCCTTGTTGGCGTGCCCGCCAAGATCGTCAGCGTAGATTTTTTGGGACGTGGCTACTACCAGGTGGATTTCGAGTCCCCACAGGCAGCTCAGATGGTGCTAGCTCGGAGCCCCATTGCCCTCCACTCATCCCGGGCGTTCCTGGCGCGATGGACTCATGGTTTCGACCCCGCTTCTGACCCGCTAGCAGGCGCGACAGGTTTCCCCGTCACTATCTGCTTTCCTGGACTCCGTAGGGAGTACTTGCCCCTCTTGTCATCCATTGGCAAGGCGTTCGGGCAGGTGGTGGAGACGCCTCAGACAGCGGCTTCAGTGATTGCTCGGGCAGTAGGACTCCCGGCCATTCGTGTTGTGGTTCCGTCACCGGAGTCCCTCCCGAAGACGATCCTTCTCCCTTGTCTTTCTGGAGGACATATGATACAGCGCGTGGAGTATTCGGGCCTCCCCGGCCAGTGTTACACATGTCGGGAGATGGGCCATCTCGCACGCGGCTGTCCCCGCAAGGGGGTTCATCCTTCACGCTATGCCGCCTCTGGACCCCCTGCAGGAGACCTGAGGGGTGGCCATCCACCTCAGAGACCGGACATCCCTGGCTCGCCACAGCAGGCGCCATCATCTGACGAGCAGGCCCCGGCGGAGGATGCCGCGCAGTCCCAGGAGACTGGCGGATGGCAGGAGGTTCGCCGGCGGAAACGCCCGGCCCGCAGGGACCGTCGCAGACGCCAGCAGGCAGCACAGGCTGGCGGACAGGTTGGCGGACAGGCGACTCCGGTTGGCGTACAGGCACCTACCCGCACTTATGCTCCTGTCAGGGATAGGCGGCCAGCAGGTCCCACCCCGATGGACGAGGATTCAGACTCAGTGCCCGTTGAGGCCGCTGGTGTAGCCTCCCACGTGGAGACCCTGCTCCCGCCTCCCCCCGCAGGGGGCCCCGCCCCCTCCTTGGAGCAGATTCCTGAGGATCCCGGGCCGCACTCTTCGACCCCCGGCTCCCCTTCCCCTCACCCGGAGAGCACTCCTTCCACCCCCCCCTCTCCCCCCCCAGCCCCCCCCCCTCCCGCCTCCCCCGGCGGCCCCCCCTGACACCTATCCTCTGGCAGATGCCTCTCCATCCTCTCCTCGCTCTCCCCCCTCCTCGCCGCGAGCCCCCATCCCTCCCTCGGCCTCTCCAGGATACTTCGCCAGACCACCTACTGCCCCGGGGCAGCGCAGCTGGGTAGGCCAGAGCTCAGTCCAGCGGCTGTTCCACCGCCACTCCGGGCCGGTGGAGATGGCGATCCTTGCTTCGCCCGCCACAGAGTTCTCTCCAGCCTCCCCTGGGGGGCCCCCGCGAGTGATGGGGCTACCAGTGGATTACGGCTTTTTCAGGTGCCTCCAGCTGGATGCTGGCCCGTTCGAGACACTGGTCGCGCCCTTGCGAGTTTGCGTGGTGTGCCATCCCTCTCGTTCTCCCTCAGTGGTGAGCAGCATGGTGGCTTTCTCCTTTCCTCTCAATGTTGCCCCAGACACAGCATGGGATTGCAACTCTGTAGAGGAAGTTTTGCGTGATCAGATACTGGAGTTTTCTCACCACTTCAGTGACTTGGGGCTCACGGACCTATTGCAGACCCGATTACACTCAGCCCGCATGAGCTTGTTTGGTATAGGAGACTGGCGGGCGGATCCGGTCCACACCTCAGTTGAGGTGGTGCTTCTGATTCTCCTACATGCCGCCCCGAGGGTGCAGCCTACCTTTAGATACATATATGCAGAGGATTGGTCTCACGCCTATGCCCTGGACAGGGCAAAGGCGGAGTGGGGCTGGACACAGAGACAGGTCACCCTCTTTTTGGAGAGACTCCGCACCCGGACAGACAGTGATTATTCTCCCTCCAAGCCGGCGCCCAAGACTCACAGAGTGGAGGGCAGATCATCCGGGCCGGCTGAGAGGGGTGAGCCAGTGGAGGCTGCTTCACTTGCCATAGCTCATCCATGAGGATCCTCTCATGGAACATCCAGGGTCTCGGTGGACATCGCTGCTACATTGGTCGGGGCAGACTTCGCCAGGAGATCCAGAGGGCTCTCGTTGGAGGACCCATAGATATCCTTTTCATCCAGGAGCACCACCTTTCTGCCGGGCGTACCCGCACCTGCGGGAAGATCTTGCCAGGCAGGAGTCACACTTTTTGGTCACCGGCATATGGCTCCCAGGGGAACCAGGGTGGAGTATGCATCTCAGTCAGCGAGCAGCTTCTATCCGAGGTTGTGGACTCTGGCATTCTGGTCCAGGGTCGTGCGCAGTGGATCATCCTTCGGGTTGGGGAAGACCGCATTGGCTTCCTCAACTTCTACGCCCCTAATGGGGCGACCGGGAGAGCCGAGTTCTGGAGCACCATTAGGCAGTCCCTCCCCTTGGCAGACCACTGGTGCCTCGGAGGGGATTGCAACATGCTGGAGGATGCAGAGGACAGAATGGGGGGCAGCCAGGAGACCATACATGGGCCGGAGCTCGCTGCCTGGGAGGAACTAGTGCTACAGGTGAGAGGCCAGGATCCGTGGACTCTCCCGGAGTCTGGCAAGTTGCAGGGGAGTCTATCTTTCTCGCGCTCGGATAGACGGGCCACAGGAGTTAACCTTTCCCGCATCGACAGGTTTTACATTGATGTGTGGGCCTGTGATAGAGGTGGCACAGTGGGCATACTTGCAGGCTCCTCGTTTTCAGACCACTTTCCAGTGCTTCTCCAGATCGAGGACCCCACGAGAGGAGAGCAGGGCCAGAGCGTCCAGATTCCAGATTGTCTCATAGAGGAGCCCGAGATTGCGATCAGAGTTGAGCAGGTCTGGCAGGAGCTGCAGTTCAGGAGAGGATCGGCAGCCAGCGATCTTGCCAGTGGCTTGCAGGAGATCAGCCAGATGCTCAGACAGGCTGCCTTGGACCGGCTGGAGGCCTTCAGAGAGCAGGAGAGGAGCCTACGGAGGAGTCTAGCGTCCCTCCAGAGACTCCAGGAGAGGGATCCTACGAGCCCTTGGATCTCAGAGCAGATGGAGTCAGCTCGCACTGAGATCAGATCCATCGAGGAGAGGAGGGTGGAGTTCCGATTCCATGCTCGGGCTTCTTTTTGGACACAGGCTGGAGACAGAGTGACTCGAGATTTCTTTGAGGCGACAGGGCCTCGCTTCAGACGAGAGGGTCTCAGGCGTCTTCGGCAGGCTGATGGCCAGGTTGTGGTGGATCCCCCCAAGGTTCGGGCTATAGCCACGGATTTTTACAGGGATCTTCTCTCTGCTGAGCCAGCAGATGACAGGGTGAGAGAGGCTCGGGAGGCAGTCTGGAGCTTCACGAGACCGGTTGTGCCGGCCCATTTGCAGCACTCCCTTCTCTCCCCCTTCTCGGATACGGAACTGGAGGAGGCTCTTCAGGCATTACCTCGGGGCAAATGCCCAGGAGAGGACGGTCTTTCGGTGGCTTTCTTCCAGAGGTACTGGGGCCTCTTACATAGGGGCTTCAGATTGGCATTCCAGGAGATTATGGAGTCAGGTGTCATGCCGGACAGCATGGCAGAGGGGTTGATCCACTTGATCCCCAAAGAGGGAGGAGACAGACTGGAGATTAGACAGTGGAGACCGATCACCTTGCTAGGCACGGCCTACAAGGTCCTAGCTAAGGCGATCAGCAGGCGGCTTCAGCCTCACCTTCCGGACATCATCCACTCCACGCAGACAGGCTTCATCCAGGATAGGAGCATTCTGGATAACATTTTCTCTTTCTGGGAGGCTACGGCTCTGGCTAGATTTCGACAGGAGGATCTGGCAGTGCTCCTTCTCAACTTCGAGAAGGCATATGATCGGGTGGACTGGGCCTTCTTGGAAGGCACTATGGAGAGGATGGGCTTCCCCCCTCAGTGGATCCGTGGGGTCTCTGCACTCTACACATCGGCTCATAGCCAGGTGCTGATACAGGGCGTGCGCGGAGAGAGGTTCCAGCTCTCGCGCTCGGTGCGGCAAGGGTGCCCCTTGGCGCCCTTTCTTTTTCTTTTTGTGGCGGAGGCCATGAGCACTTTTTTGACGGCACAGGATACAGGTTTGCGGGGCCTCCAGCTTCCCATCCGCACCTCGGAGGAGCTCCTAGACTCGGAGTTTGCGGATGACACTGCTGTCTATCTTCAGGGAGGTGAGGAGAACCTCCGCCGCTTCGCCTTAGCCATGGACAGGTTTTGCAGAGCTTCGGGCGCTTTGATCAACTGGCACAAGTCGTGTGGGTTGTGGGTCAGCTCTATGCCCCCCCCCCGACTTGGAGGCCAGTTGACGGTTTTCAGTGGCTGCCCCCCGGCACTACAGTGCGTTATTTGGGATGCTATGTGGGCATTGACATATCTCCGGAGCACCAGATAGCCCCCCTTCTTCTGAGCATTCGGAAGAAGCTTCTGTATTGGAGTACCGCTCGTTTATCTCTGGCTGGCCGAGTAGTTGTGGCCAACCAGGTTCTGCTTGCTACTATGTGGTACATCACTTCTTGCTGGGCCTTCTCTCGGGCGTGCATTGGCCAGGTGCAGAGGCTCATCAGGAACTTTCTTTGGTCCGGTGGCGAGACGGGCGGCCCGCCAGGGCCAAGGTGGCATGGGCGGTGATCACTCAGCCGAGGGAGAGAGGCGGCCTGGGCATTGTTGATCCTATTTGCCAAAGCCGAGCATTGCTTGGCAAGTTGGTAGTTCGTGGCCTCCTGCCAGGCGCTGAGCCGTGGAAGGAGTTTCTTGTTTCCAGGATGCTCAGCCGCACCCCTTCTCTTAGCGGCCCCTGGACCCCCAGCATCAGGTGGATCTTTACAGAGCAGCGATCCAGAGGAGTGGGCCTTGGCTTCGAGGAGCGTTTTGCAGCTAGCCTTCTGAGGGCCTGGGCGCATCTGAGGCCGTCACTCTTCCAGACTCCCCCGGGCACCGATGAGGAGCGCCTGAGGCAGCCTTTGATCTGGAACCCCTTGATTCGTCTCCCCAGTGGCCATATGGTTGGATCGCGGTCTCACGTGTCGTGGGGCCCGCTGAGCTCTGGCCCAGCCCAGTCCCTAGACGACTGGATAGGTTTTCAGCAGCTGCCTCTAGAGGCTCAGGAGAGGAGACTCAGTGGGATGAGGGGCAGAGAGTTGATGAGACAGGACATTGAGGCGGCCATCCCCCAGGAGTGGCGGACTCCAGTACAGGACCCTCCACCTCCACAGTGGATGGGTGTCTTTACTCGGCATGAGATCCTTCTAGCGGTCTGCGGCACAGCGGAGAGAGTCGCCCCACTCACTTTCGAGGTGGGAGAGGGTGGCCAACTTCAGAGGACACGACTAGATTTGGATGGGCTCCAGGGATGTATTCTTCAGAGGGTGCGGGTGGTCGGCTTTCATCAGAGACAGTGGCATGTAGACCCCTCACCGGCCTCGATAGGGGAGGACTGTTCTTGGAGATTATGGGCTTGGGACAGCAGGCCTCTTATTCGCCTTCAGTGGGATCCAGGTGAGTGGTTTTGGCGAGATCCCTACTTGGCCCCTACCAGCCCAGGCATCCCCTTTTTTCAGTACACAGCGCGGCTGGGGCGGCGGATTCAGAGACACAGGATAGTGAGCACCCCGGCGGCGGCCGAGCATTGGCGGCGACAGGGGCTCTCCCCTGCCTTTCTTAGGGACTTCTGGCAGCGCCTTTGGGCCAGCTTCCGGCCCCGGAAGGTGACGCTGTTTCTCTGGCTCACAGCGCATAGAGGACTGGCTGTGGGGGCTTGGCTAGCTTTCGGCAGTCACCCAGCGTCCTGCCCTCGGTGCGGCCATGCACAGGAGTCGCAGCGGCACTGCTTATGGGATTGCCCACAGGCACAGCAGGTCTGGCAGCGCGCTCTCAGGATGGTTTTTGCAGGCTCACCAAGTGAGATGCTGGTGACGTGGGGTGCGGTGGCTTGGGCCACGGACAGCGGCCCGGCCCTTGGATATGAGGACGTCCCTGGCAGTGCGACCATCCAGGTCTCTGACAGGGCGATGGCGGTGGTTCCGACGCGAGACTTCTCTTCGGCAGCCCCTCAGGAGGGGGTCGGGCACAGATGGGAGATGATCAGCAGCATGACGGCTTGGCACATTTGGAGAGCCCGATGCAGGGAGGCCATTGACCGCCAGGCGACTCCACCGGCGGAGGTCATACAGGCCCTCTGGGTGGACATCATTCACACCTTGAGAGGACACTGGGGGAAACTCCAGGGCGACTCGGATCGCATGAGAGGGCGCCGCAAGGCTTTCCTCCGCACTTGGCAGCCTGGCCCTTTCCTCACCGCGAGGGGCGAGGATGTCACTTGGCACTACAGGCCTCCAGTTTGGCTTTTCTCACCTCCCACATGTATTACTAGGTAGCCCCCCCCCAGAGAGCGGCCAGCCACGGGGGTGGAGCTCAGGAGGGGCCAGATAACACATATCTGCAACAGACATCAAGCAGTAGAAAGAGAGATAGATGAATAGAAACAGAGCTTACCAAGTTCAGCTCGTGAAACGGCACTGGAGGAAGCAACAGCACCAATCTGTACTTGCAGGCACTTGTATCCACACCCCTGCTTCACACGTGTGCTTGTACTTGCCTGTATCCTCCTCCTGATGTTCACTCTTATGCTGTCCTTGAAAATACAGATCTGAAAATCAGCACTGTATCCGTCTGTACCGCCTCGGGATACGTGCCAGGAGTCGTACTTGCACAAACAGTCCACTGTCCACTCTTCTACCTGCCTGTATCTGAGTTTACAGTCCTGTCCAGCCAGTTTACGCCACCTGCAGCAGCCTGCAGCAACTGTACTTGCTGTACCTGGCTGTCCGTACACTGTACGGCAGCCGTACAGTACTGTACTGCTGTTGTACCTGCTGGTACAGCCTGACCAGACCTGTGCGCAGAGAATCCAGCAGCAACTAACAGCCGCCTGTGTGTAGCGTGGACCAAGGAAGTGCCTGCAGCCTGTCCGTACAGGCTGTACGGCTGGTTTGCACAGGAAAAACTGCAGCAAAGAGTCTTCAGCAGTCGCCCTTCTCCTTTCACTTCTCCACGCTTGAGTACATGCGCTTCAAGAAACTCCACGATTCCCTCTTGTCCAAAAGCTAGAGAGAGAGAGAGAAGAGAGAGATACACTTACTCCAAAAGTGGAGTGACTCTCCCCCAAATTAATCCCTAGGGCCCCAAACTTTAATAAGTTCCTAGGGCCACTAAGGCCTAGGGGCAAACTTCAATAAACATTAAAACTTAATGTTTCTAGTTCCCCCCTTCACACCTAGGGATGTCCACACATCTTAAACTCTGTCCGGGCACCCCCCATGTGAATCATAAAATATTCTGACTCTGCAACCACCATGCCCACACTTGTCCTGCTCCATTTTCACAGGGCCATGACATACCCCCCTCTTGAAAAATGGCAAGCGTCCTCGATTGCATTCTGGTGATGCATCAAAATATCCAAAGTGAAATATACAATATGGCAAGATCAGCGTCCCAATCTCTCTGAGCCATACACATGTATCAACATTCACTGCAAACCAATGGCATAGTAATAGTCCAAGTTGTATACCACTGTGAACCATACATATCCACAACAATCTCCATGTGACTAGTACACATATATCATAGAAGTCCCATAAACAGATGTACTGTCAGCCTCAGTACCTTCGGATGAGATAAAATCTGCACCAAGCGACCTCTAGATGTCATCTGATCCTGTCTGTATCAAGGGAGTGGAGGTGCTACCCCCCTCTTGAGCATCAGGTAATGCTCCAGACCCTTGCTCTGCTGAACCTGAATGAGCCACAATAAGAGTCGGCTCTAACTCAAAGGCATCGAGATAAAGCTGCAAAACCTGAGGTGAATCTGTTAAGTCACCTTCCTCCATCCACTTCGCATCCATCGGTGAATAGTTCTTGAACTTCACAAGATAGCGACGGGAAACTTTACCTCGTACCTTCCTTTCTTTATGTGCCAGTATCTGCTCTGGAATCAGAACCTCATCAAGTTCCTCAACTTCCGGCTGAGCCTCATCTGATACATCCTCAGGCACATCCCCACAGAAAGGTTTAAGAAGACTCACGTGAAAAGCATTGTGAATCCTCCAGTGATCTGGTAACTTCAATCGATAGGTTACCTCACCAATCTTTTCCAAAACTTGAAAAGGCCCATAATATCGCATGCTCAACTTAGGGAATAAGCGCTCTTTACCCTTCATCTTCTTGAGTCTAGCCTTTTCAAAGCGCAAAAGAACCCAATCACCCAATGCAAACTGCAAATCACGTCTGTGACGGTCTGCGGCTTTCTTTTGCTTCTGCTGAGTTTTCTGGAGGGCCAACTTAACTCTCCGATAAGCTTCATCCAAGCTCTCCACATACTGATCAGCCTCAAAGATCTTATCCTTTGTATGCAAAATGGGTGGAACCTTCTTCCCTCCTTCTACAATCTCAAAAGGCGCCTTGCCTGTCGAGCTATGTACAGTGTTGTTATATGCAAACTCCACCAAAGGAAGATACTTTTCCCATTGTTGCTTGTGCTCTGACACATAACACTTGAGAAGATCCAACACTGTAGAGTTAGCCTCTTCTGACTGACCATCTGTCTGTGGATGAAATGACGATGAAAACTTGAGAGTTGTACCCATGTTGTCAAACAACCCTCTCCAAAACAAACTCGTCATCCGTGGATCACGGTCACTAATGATAGACGTAGGCAAGCCATGATACTTGAAGATGTTCGCCATGAACAACTTCACCATATGATCCACTTTAATTGTCTTCCGCACGGGAATGAAATGTGCCTGCTTACTGAACCTGCATATGATAGTCCAGATGCCATCATTTCCCGTTTGTGTCCGTGGAAGATCAAATACAAAATCCATGGCAATGCTCTCCCAAGGTCTATCCGGAATAGGTAAAGGCTGTAATAACCCTGGTGTCTTCTGACGGTCAAACTTTACCTTCTGACATACGATGCATTGCCTCACAAAGGCATCAACATCTCTTCTCAAGGTTGGCCAATAAAAGAAAGTCTCCACTGCTTTGACCGTGGCGTCAATACCTCTATGACCTGCATACGGTGGAGCATGACTTTCAATCATAACCTTGAGTCTCAATGGCCTGGTAACACACAGTCTGCCATGCATCAATAAAAACCCATCTCTGAGAGTATAATGCTCATGCCGCTGACCTTCAGACATCTGATCATACAACCTTTCAAAATCCTCATCATGGGCATACTGCTCTTTCATTTCATCAAGCTCATGATGATAAGCAAGTGAAACTGCAGAAACCTGTGGCTTGCGTGACAAAGCATCTGCCACTACATTCTTTTTGCCTTCCACATGCACAATCTGGAAGTGAAACATTGACAAAAAGTTTGCCCAACGCATATGCTTCTCTGAAAGCTTAGTCTGCGTGAGGAAATATCGCAAGGTCTGATGATCTGTCTGTACAGTAAAATCAGCCCCAAGCAAGTAGTGTTTCCATGTAGAAAGAGCGTGAATTACAGCCAACATCTCTTTCTCATACACCTGTAAATGCTTCTCGGCATCTTGCAAAACTCTACTCTCATAGGCTATCACATGTCCCTCTTGCATGAGAACTGCACCAATGCTACTTCCACATGCATCACACTGGACAACAAAAGCCTTTCGGAGGTCCGGTAACACCAATACTGGGTCCGAAGTAAGCTTTTCTTTGAGCTTTTTGAATGCTGTAATTTCCCGATCAGCCCATCTAAACGGAGTTGCTTTCTTCGTCAAAGCATGAAGAGGTGAAGCAATTTCAGCAAAGTGCCGTATGTAACGCCTGTAATAGGAACACAATCCTAGAAAGCTGCGTACATCATGCACGGTCCTCAAAGCTGGCCAATTAAGTATTGCTTCCACCTTTGCTGGATCCATACGGACTCCATGACCAGACACAATATGCCCCAAGAAATGTATCTCCTGCAAAAAGAACTCACTCTTCTTGCCATTAACCACCAACCTATGGTTTCTGAGTTCTGCAAACACAATGGCCAAATGCCTTCTATGCTCTTCCTCAGTTTGTGAATGCACAATCATATCATCAAAGAATGTGCCCACAAACTCTCTATGAGGCCTGAAAATCCTGTCCATCATTCTGTTAAATGTGGCAGGCGCATTTGTCAAACCAAAGGGCATAACCAAGAACTCATATAACCCAAACGTGGTTCGGAATGCTGTCTTATGCACATCCTCGGGTCTAATGCGTATCTGATGATACCCGCTTTTCAAGTCAATACGACTAAAAACTGTGGAGCCCTGTAAGCGGTCCAAGATGTCATCGATCCTCGGTATGGGGAATCGATTCTTGATGGTATTCTTATTCAGCGCCCTGTAATCTATACACATGCGCCAAGAACCATCCTTCTTCTGCACTAAGAGCACAGGTGAGCAAAAGGGTGATGAGCTAGGCTGAATCAACCCTTTATTCAATAGCTCCTGCACCTGACTCATAATCTCTTCCTGTTGGGCTGCACTAACACGATACGGCGGTCTATTCGGTGGAGTACTACCAGGAATCAGATCTATGGCATGATCTTCTGGCCTCTCAGGAGGTAATTCTCCTGGCAATGACTCGGAAAAACAGTCTTGAAACCCACTTAAGAAATCAGCCCTGTCCTTATCTAACATTGACAAATTAGACTTAGACTCATCATCCTGTGCATCCTTTACATAAATCAAGTACGCGGAAAGATGCTTTTTCATTACTGATGAAATCGCCGAAGCGGATACAATAGGAACAGATTCCCCTTTGAGTTTTACATCCAATACATGCTCTTTCCCTCTATGAGTCAGAGTAATTTTCCTATTGTAAGTATCCACCACCGCATGTACCCTGTGGCACCATGGCATCCCCAACAAAACATCACAGCCATCCAAAGGCATGATGAAGAACTCTTCGCTGTCCACATAACCCTGCAAATGAAGCCGAAGCTTCCCAATGATAGGAGTAACGGGTTCTACATACCCTGGACAAGCCATATTTGCCTCATGTCGCGGCCCCATCTCCTCTGCGCGAATCCCCAACCGGCCAGCCAAATCTGGTGAAATGAAGTTGGCTCTAGCACCTGTGTCAAAGAAGATGAAAGCATTCTGATCTCTCACTTTGCCCCATGCCCTGCACAACTCTGTAGCTTCACCACTTAGCTGCTCTCCCACAAGATCAGGAACTAAGCCTGCAGAAGGCTTTGGTTTCTTTGGCTTGGGCTCTCCTTTATTGTCAGGGTCCTTCTTGGACGTTCTTTTGGGACAATTGAATGACATATGCCCCTCTTCAGTACAGTAAAAACACTTTTGAGCATCTCTCAAAGCCTGTCTTTCCTCAGAAGTCCTTTTGGGCATTGGCAACTTCTTATACTTTGTCTCTGAAGACCCTTTAGTATCACGAGAAGCATGCCCAAATTTTTCAGCTTTCTTGCCCAATTTCTTACTGCCTTTAAACCCGGATGAAGCACCTGTGAGTAACGCATTAGCTGTCATAGCATTCTCAATCATCTGTGACATGTTCGTTACTCTTGTCTTTATACAATAATCTCGTACCTCCTTGGGCAGCCCACAACAATATTTCTCAACCTGCTCAGATAATGGCACGGCACGGTAAGAAGTCACTGGGAGTAGAGCTTCCCAAAACTTCTTGTTATAATCCTCCAAACTATCACACTTTGAAGCATCCAGCTTGTGCCATGCTGTCATAACATCCACCTCAAATGTAGATGTGAGCCATACGAAAGAGAAAACCTGTTTGAATTGGACCCATGTGGTGGGTGCTATGCCCTGCAAAAGAAGAGTAGACCACCACTGCAAAGCATTGCCCTTGAGAAAAGTGGCAGCTTTCCTCACCTTAGAGGACTCTGTGTAATTCCCACCAGAAAAAGCAGCATCAAACTGCTGTAAAAAGGTAAGTGCCTTCAATTTATCCTTGGCCCCACTGAAAGTGTCAAACTTCACTGCAGCTCCTCCTTCCTTGTAATCCTTCGCCTTTCCCATAGGCGTTAGATTATCATATGGAAGTGGTTTCGTGAGATTGCTGCCCCCAACATTCATACCCATCATTGGGTCAACATTTCCCATTCCCATGCCAGGCATACCATACATTCCAGCCATGTTTCCATACATTCCACTATGCATACCTGGCTGCATGCCACCAAACATATTGCCTTGCATCCCAGGTTGCATGCCTCCAAACACATTTCCTTGCATACCGGACTGCATACCACCATACATATTCCCTTGCATGCCAGGCTGAAAATTGGCTCCAAAAGGCCCATACATACCCATGCCTCCCTGAGGATAACCCCCAGTCATGGATTGGAACACCGAGCCACCACCAAAATAACCTGGATGCATGTTCTGCTGAGGAATAGGTGGCTGTCCATAGAAGGAACTCTGTGGGTTAGCACCAAAAGCATGCTGCATGTTCGGAAACTGTGCAGGAGATGGATCCTGTGGAGTGGTACCACTATGACCTTGAGAAAGATTCTTTGAACGAACCTTCTTCTTCTTTTTCTGGGGCTCTGTGCGAGATCTCAAAAATTCAGCAAATCTCTCACTCTGTGTGAGCTGCATAAAAGTATCCATAACACTAGCCAAGCGATCTTTGAACCGAGTATCATCATCCTCTTTACCATGCACATCTTCTGGCTGTGTTACATCCTCATAAGGCTCAACATCTGCAGCCTGTTCTCCTGCAAAAATATCCTCAGATACATCTCTTTCAGGAGAAGTCTCTTGCTCTTCTTCTTCGTGATAGAAGTACTCTTCCTCTGTATCAGACATGATTGCTGAATTTTCAGCGATGGCTTTCTTCAAAGCAACCACGAGCTCACCCCCTTCAGAAAGTTGATGATTGGTCCCGGGGACGGAACCTTGAAACCGGCCTCTGATAGAAAACCAGAGTGCGGTAGAAGCAATCACCCGTCCACTTGTAGTCTAGATGAGAAACAAAACACAGATTGGAGCTAGAGTGCCCAAATCTGAAAACACAGCGACACCTGTTGGCCCCAAAGCTTGGCGCCCCTTGCGGTATTTCTTTATTCAATTATAATAAAATGAATGGCTGAGTACAACACAAAGACCAGCCAAGAGTTTACACCTGTAAGTCCAATCTGACGGCCCACAAATCCTTCTCAGCACAGAGGATCTATGCACACAGATCTGTGTCTTCAAACAACACACTGTGCCTCCCTCTGATCAGCCAAGATCACTAAGCAGGCCAGCCATGGGCATACATTTGGCATAACTCAAGTGCATGATACATCTTCTCAGCTCAAACATACATGTGCTGTCCAATCTCTGTCTCAACCCTTGTCAATCTGCCATACCCCTCCTCTCACAAGGGGCCAGATAACACATATCTGCAACAGACATCAAGCAGTAGAAAGAGAGATAGATGAACAGAAACAGAGCTTACCAAGTTCAGCTCGTGAAACGGCACTGGAGGAAGCAACAGCACCAATCTGTACTTGCAGGCACTTGTATCCACACCCCTGCTTCACACGTGTGCTTGTACTTGCCTGTATCCTCCTCCTGATGTTCACTCTTATGCTGTCCTTGAAAATACAGATCTGAAAATCAGCACTGTATCCGTCTGTACCGCCTCGGGATACGTGCCAGGAGTCGTACTTGCACAAACAGTCCACTGTCCACTCTTCTACCTGCCTGTATCTGAGTTTACAGTCCTGTCCAGCCAGTTTACGCCACCTGCAGCAGCCTGCAGCAACTGTACTTGCTGTACCTGGCTGTCCGTACACTGTACGGCAGCCGTACAGTACTGTACTGCTGTTGTACCTGCTGGTACAGCCTGACCAGACCTGTGCGCAGAGAATCCAGCAGCAACTAACAGCCGCCTGTGTGTAGCGTGGACCAAGGAAGTGCCTGCAGCCTGTCCGTACAGGCTGTACGGCTGGTTTGCACAGGAAAAACTGCAGCAAAGAGTCTTCAGCAGTCGCCCTTCTCCTTTCACTTCTCCACGCTTGAGTACATGCGCTTCAAGAAACTCCACGATTCCCTCTTGTCCAAAAGCTAGAGAGAGAGAGAGACGAGAGAGATACACTTACTCCAAAAGTGGAGTGACTCTCCCCCAAATTAATCCCTAGGGCCCCAAACTTTAATAAGTTCCTAGGGCCACTAAGGCCTAGGGGCAAACTTCAATAAACATTAAAACTTAATGTTTCTAGTTCCCCCCTTCACACCTAGGGATGTCCACACATCTTAAACTCTGTCCGGGCACCCCCCATGTGAATCATAAAATATTCTGACTCTGCAACCACCATGCCCACACTTGTCCTGCTCCATTTTCACAGGGCCATGACAAGTTCACTGTGTTTTTTATCCCTCCTTGCGAGGTGAGCTTTGTAGCCTTATGGCGTTTTCTCATTAACTAATAGAAGGATCTTTTTTCCGGAAAAAAAAAAAAAAAAAAAAAAGATGCTTGCCTGATAATCCGTGGTTGGATTCCATGGGAGCACATGCACCATTTGTATGCTATAAAACAATGGTGATTTTGCTGTGTATATCCAAGATCTATAAGCACCACTTCAAAAAAATCACCATGCAACATAATACACCCCATCTACATAACATCCTCTGAGCATATTTTTCAAGCACTGGGCAATGTCAATAGCTGAAGACATTTTTCCAAGAAAAAACAAGATAGTTGCACTCTTAGAAAACTTCTTAACCTTGGGTAAGATTGTTTATATATATATTTTGTATTTTAATGTGGATTTAGGCTTGTCCCACGTAGCCTGACTCTCCTAGAAATCATGATGTAGAACATCATATAAATATTGTGCATTAGGGTTTTCGTGATGAAGAATTGATTCTTTGAGCCATTTAAGATCTTCACCATTGTGAGCCAAACATCCTCAAGAGTAGACATTTACTTGAAAAACAGGCTGATCACAATCCATGGAAAAGAACAAAACAAAACACTCACACAAACTTACATACACACACACAGGAGCCACGAGACAGAGCAGAAGCAAAGGCAGAAAAGATGAGCAACAGGCGGGATAGGAACAGGCACAAAAGAAGAAAACAGACTTCGACGAATAGCACGGGAAAACGACTGCAGGAGCAAGGTTTAGACAAGAAAGCAAGCGATGACCCTTTTGGAAGCAAGAGCAGACAACATTAGAGAGAGGAAGAGTTCAGCACGAGAAGAGGCAACGACATTCTCTAATGCAAGAATAGTCAATCACCCGATAGCCAACAAGAAAGAAGACGACAAGCAGGCAAGAGGCAGACCGCGAACACACACAGATGACCTTCTAAGATGCAAGAGCAGGCAATGACGTGAAAACCAGTAAGAAAGTAGACGACAAGCAAGAGCAGCAACTTCGTGAACACACTTTTTTTTTAGTGAAACCACTATCTCATTAAGAAAAAAGAAATATACATTCATAGCTGTCCCAAATCAAGACAACTACTAGTCAATTCAGAAACACTGGGAAAACACTTCTAATTGCTGGAAGGAAAGTCCCCCGATTTCATGAGAATCTCAGAGGGAATGGAAAACGGATCTCTGGAAATAAACAAACAATTGGACAAAATCTCCAGAGAAGAGCAACTGATTCTGAGCACACATGCTTTTTTTTTTTTGTGAAACCATTGTTTATATTAAATAGTAAACTGTACAGTCATAGTCACCCGAAGCGGGTGGACCTATGAGAGCGAACTAAAAAAACTGGGAAAATTCTTCAAACTGCTGGAGAGAGCTCGTCAAGATCATAGCAATCTCAAAGAGACCGGAGTAGGGCAGCTCGAAAATAGGGAAAGGGATGAACAACATAACCAAAAAAGTGCAAATGATTTCTGGTGGAATAGATAGTCCAAAGAGCCTAGAAGCGCACCCATGAGAAGAAATGATCATACCCCAGTAATGCCAGGGACAATCTGCCAAAAATCCAAAAAAGTCGCCCAAAGCGCTGTCAAGGGAATCTATACTGTAGTAGTCCAAGCACGCACACACGCACACACACCCATATGTATATACATATATGTTTGTATATGTATATACATATATATATGCATGTCTATACATACATACAAACGTATGGCTCCAAAAACCACCTAAGTCCCCTCAAGCATTGCTAGTTTCCATCAATCAAATGGGTTCACATGCTCATGGGCTCCTCTATCTAGATCTATGACTCTAATTGTTGCCGTACACCCAACTTCTAGCCTAACAAGTGCCTGGAACATCAATACAGCATTCAAGAGGGTTACATTGGTGTGCTAGACAAGCGCGATTGACTTGCGCAAGGCATGTCCCTAGACAAGGGGTCAAAAGGGACTAGGTGTCCAACCATGGGGCTTGCACTTTTCCTATAGAGTCATGTCCACGACATCTAAGTGCAGGATGCACGTGACATTCCTTGGCACCACGGGCCATGAATCAATACTCATGCTCATGTCCGTTTCCACCCCTAAAAACTCGTTTCCCTGTTTCCATTCCTCGAACATTTCCGTTCCCGTTTCTCGTTTCTGGTGACTATGGCTAACTCATTGGGGCTTACATGGTGACTATGGCTAACTCATTGGGGCTTACATGGAGGCAAGGGCTGGGGTCGGGGTCTTCTTTAGGTAGGTCTTCAATGTGTGCCCTACTGAGTGACACCAAAAACAACGCTTCTTGCGCTGGTATTTGGCCTTCTCTACTTGGCTCATCAGTTTACCTCCAAACTTTCCCTTCTTGGCCTTTGGTCAAACATAAACTTTGGTGCATTGTTTGAGTTCTTGGAGTTAGATGCTCATGAGTTCTAACCGGCGGGAGAACCCTCGGTTTGAATTTGGGTCTGGCCTATTGCATCCGCATTAGATGCCTTGGGTGTGTGGGCCTAAACCGCCTTCGTCTTTCCATCATTGTACTTCATTTCACTACTCTGGTATCGAAGCACATCACATGGTAATAAGGAAATATTCTTGCCAATGAGGGGAAATCAAACAAACTTAACATGTCAAAGTATGTAAGGTTTACATGTCAACATATAAAAGGTTTCATTAGGGGTCTATGATGTCCCCAAAAGGGCCAAAAATTGTCCCCCTCTAGAATTTTCTCTTCTTCTACTCTAGTAGGGCAGGCTAAAACATCCGCACATCCCAATAGATCTGCGTGTCAAGCCGTATAGGAATTGCCCCTCTTTGTCTGCGTCACATTTGCACAACTCTAAGGCCATGTAAGTAACCTCCTTGGCAAATTGAAGGACATGTCGCAAACTCTAATGCGAACCCCAAAACTCATCCTCGAGCACTTTGCACAAGTGAGAATGCCGACTGCAAGGTCCATGGGGTGAAACATCTGGACATCCCACTAGATCTGTGTGTCAAGCCCATATAGGAATTGCCCCTTCTTGTCCACGTCAAACTTGCACAATTGTAAGGCTAAGGTGAGTGACATTGAAGGAAAGGTTGTGAGCCTAGTGCAAACCCTAGAGTCTCTCAAGGGAAAGTGACAGTAAAAACAGCCATTCGAGATTCGTGACAAATTGGCCTGAACACTATGAGCATGGTGTGTGCCATGGAGCAATCTTGCCACCAAACAATGGAATCCCTTGTCAAATGATACTTAGCTAGTAGCACCTTTTTCCATATCCGTTCTATTGCAGAAAATATGTATCAAACTGAAGAATCCAAGAATGCAAAACATTAGGGTTGAGTTTACCGTCATAATTACTATTAGCCTCTTTGAAAAAGGGTTCCCTTAACTTGAAGATGCCGTTGTCTTGTTGTAGTCAAGGCCCAAGAGGAACTGATCATGCTCCTCCTATCATCGTGCAATATCTTTTGCTTGCTCACGTCACAACTCCTCGGCTACTTGTTGCCACACTTGGCCACGCCTTTGGGCATCTAGCTGCAACTCCATCTCGCGCATCACCATCTTGTGAGCATATTTAAACTTTTGTTGCTCAATAGCAAAAGCATGCTCTAAGGATAAAGAAGAAGAAGATTTGAAGAAGGGGGCCAAGGTGCAGGTGGTTGTTGGACAGCCACCCCACCACTGGGTCCAAATGCATTGTTGATCATAGATAGAAACATCTGTAACACCTGGTCTCCTGGGCAGAGAGAAAACTGCTCATGGCCTCGACGACGAAAAGGAAGAGGTAAGGTGCAATCGGACATCCCTTCCGAACCGAGTGGGAAAGGGAAAATCTGTCACCTCGGGCTCCCTAAATGAGGACCTGGCTATGCGAGGCTGAGTAGAGTCCTGAAACCCGAGAAGACGGGAGCCAGCCCGATGCACGATGGGGTAAGGGTGGGAGTGGCTTCTGGTTGAGGGTTCAACCATTGGTTACATAAATGGGGCCAGACAAGACAGAGCTTGCCCAGGCGGGAGAGAGGGCGGCGAACAGCGCGGCTGCACACAGAGGCAGCGGCGAACAGAGAGAGAGAGAGAGAGAGAGAGAGAGCCAACACATAGCACCTCGCAAATGCTCCATGAGTTCCGTGTATTATGCACCTTCAATGCCCCTCTAGGGGCACGCTCTCTAATGCAATGGCTCCCAAAGATTGTTACACACATAACATGAGAGGGTACATCTTAATCTTGAATTGGTTTGTTTAATGTGTGTAATTTTTCCACTGTGGATTAATCTTGCGGCCACAAGTTTTATACTAGTAGTAATATATAGTATTAGCTGTCTAGCAAAAGGATTAAGTTATGGATACCATAAAATATTTAAAAACCACACTTAACATTTTCAACATCCATCCACCTCACTTGCTTGAATACCGCTTTTCTCTACAAATGCATCCAATTTTAGGAAATGGGCACCCAGACACTAGAACTTTAGTATAACAAAGAAAATCTTACAACCCTTTACTTTTAACCCTTACAGACACAAACACTGATCCTTTGTCACCACGCCCAACACGCAAATCTTTGTCTAGAAATGTAGTGTCAACCCACCTGCCCAACAAGTAGCAAAAGAAGTTGTTTAACTTAATTCAGGTCCTAAAATTGGACACTTTCATTTTAATATATTTCTCAAAACACATGAAAGCATACTGCTTACCCTTGTGGATTGATCCAGCTAAGTGAAACTTTAGGAGCTGTCCACCCACCGATTCTAACCCAAAACTCCTCAAACACCACATCAAGTCTGACAGTTTCCTTGCCATTCACTGATGATGGAGCAGCCTTGCCTTTAATTGTAAGTGTACCTGAGGCAGGCAATCAACCTTAGTAAAAGGGAAAAAAAATGAAGATCTCACATTAAACACCCCTCAGATGCATATGCCATTTCTTCTGAGGACTTGCACAGGGCAGTTCAAGAGAGCTACATCCATTGAGAGATAAGGCCATTGAGTTTACAAACATGGAGGGATGCAACAGGGTAAAAGTAGGTACACGTCTATGTGGAGGTTCCAGTGCTTGGAGGTGATGGCCTTTGAGAATGTGCAAGCCTGATGAGGAAAGTGGACGTTCAGCATGAATAAGGCATGCAGATTATTCAGCATAAATGAGGCATGCAGGTTTTTCTAACTTAAATAAATAAATAAATAATAATAATAATGTGAGTAGGTTCTGAAATTACACGCCATCCCGTCCACTATGGGAGTGGGTACTGAAATTACATGTTTGCCTCTCTTGTGTGGTCAGCCAAAGACCAGCACAAGCAGGCCTTCAAGGAAAGGGCCAGAGCTAAGGATAACATTTATAAAAATAAGCAGTCCACCAACAGACTGATTGGCAGCAGAGAGAGCGGGGATAACAACCTTGGTTGAGGTGCTTAACTGAATTCAGAATTTTAATTTTCCTAGTACATCTATTACTATAACCCTAACTTTATTGGTTACACATTATCTTGGTCATAGGCCATAGTTATAAGAGCCTAGTATAGACAACAAAATATTAAAGCATTATTCCAACAATCTCCCTTTGAATGAGAATGTGGTTGTGATGATGAGTAACTTAACTCTTCAAAGTGATCCCCCTTTTAAAGGTTAAGTTCCCCTGTACTCCGAATAGATGTCTGCACATGAAGGACTTTAGTGAAGCTATCTCTGCCATTATTCAGTGTAAGATAAATAGATCAGTAGGGCGATTCAACCCTTCAAAGTGATCCCCCTTTTTTAAGGGTTCAGTTCTCCTGTACTCCGAATAGATGTCTGCACATGAAGGATATCTGTGCCATTATCCAGTGTAAGATAAAAACATCAGTAGGGAAATTCCACTTTATCTCTGAAGTGGTATTTTTTGCCAATGTGCTTGGTCTGTGCATGATCAATAGGGTTCTTTGCAAATGAAATGCATGATTAGTTATCACAACCAACCTGGACAGGACCTTTGATAGGAAGGCAAAGTGGTGTAGGTAATCTACAAAACAAATTGCTTCACAAATCTGCCATGTACTCCGTGTGCCTCTGTGCATAACAATGCATGGTGATTATCTATTTACCTACCCAAAGGAGATGCTACCATTTCCTAAAGAAAAGGTATAACCTGTAGTAGATTTCCTATCAAAGCTACCTTACTATCTACAAAGGCTGGAGCTGGAAATTCTGTCTATGGCTGAAGAATATACCCTAATACAATGTGTTGCTGATGTATCTCATTACACGCTTGGCTGCCTTTCAGTGCGTCTCTTGTTGTTGCCCTGTATGTTGATATATGTGCTATATACTGACTTACAACTCCCACTGCCTATGGTCTGATTTTGTGTATATGCGCTGTGCGCATGCTCTATGCTCCACACTCTCGGCCAAAGATGAGCCCTTTCTCCCTTCTTATATCTTTTTTCCCTAAGGGTATTTCTTTCACAAAACTCCACAAGCACTCAACAAACACATCACTCAGAATTGGTTCTCCAGATAAACCATGTGAAAACAACTTTATTAATCCACTTTAAGTCAATGCCAAACTCTTTGTAATTCTATCTATCATGTAGTCAATAGTAGTGCCTCCTTCATGGAACCTAGAGACTCAGTAGTGACCTACATTACCTTGATTTTCCCGAAGCTCAAGATTTAAAGCCTCCAAGGCTGCTTTTGGACCTCTATTCAGCGTTGGCTGTCGATCTGCTCCCGCGAGCTCCGCCTCGTCCCCCTCCCGTCTTGCTGCTTCTCGCCGTCGCGCGCCCCCCTCTCCCCCCCCCGCCTGTCCCCCGCCATCTCCTCCGCCTCCTTCCTCGCTTCCTCCCCCGCCATCCCCCCCCCCCCCCCCCCCCCCCCCCCCCCCCCCGCCTTCTCCTCCTCCGCCTCCTTCCTCGCTTCCTCCCCCGCCATCTCTACCCCCCCCCGCCTCCTTCCTCGCTTCCTCCCCCGCCATCTCCCCCCCCCCCCCCCGCCTTCTCCTCCGCTTCGCGGCTCTTCCCCCCGCCTTCTCCCTCTCCTCCCCCTCCGTCTCGCTCCTCCTCCCACCGCTAGCTCCCCCGCCTCAGCTCCCCCCTCCCCCCCCCCCCCCCCCCCCCCCCGCCTCTGCCCCCGCTATCCTCTCTCCTTCCGCCTCTCCGTTTCCTCGTAGGGCTGTGTCCCTCCCGTTGGTGACCCCGGTATCTGGCCTTTTCCCTCTAGAGGACTCCATGGAAGCCGCTCCGACTACCCCTGCCGATTCCGGTCTCCGTCTGGAGTTCACAGATGCAGATCATCAGTTGTTTGTTTCCACAGTATCCGCTCTTGAGGCCTCCTCCTTGGTCTGCAAGATAGTGGGTAGCCGTCCGATGCGGAGAGAGCTTCGCGACCTTCTGCAAGGCAGCCTCGTTGGCGTGCCTGCCAAGATCGTTAGCGTCGATTTTTTGGGACGTGGCTACTACCAGGTGGATTTCGGGTCCCCCCAGGCAGCTCAAACGGTGCTGGCTCGGAGCCCCATTGCCCTCCGCTCATCTCGGGCGTTCCTGGCGCGATGGACTCACGGTTTCGACCCCGCTTCTGACCCGCTAGCAGGCGCGACAGTTTTCCCCATCACTATCTGCTTTCCTGGACTCCGCAGGGAGTACTTGCCCCTCTTGTCATCCATTGGCAAGGCGTTCGGGGAGGTGGTGGAGACGCCTCAGACAGCGGCTTCAGTGATAGCTCGGGCAGCAGGACTCCCGGCCATTCGTGTTGTGGTTCCGTCCACCGGAGTCCCTCCCGAAGACGATCCTCCTCCCTTGTCTTTCTGGAGGACATCTGATACAGCGCGTGGAGTATTCGGGCCTCCCTGGCCAGTGCTACATCTGTCAGGAGATGGGCCACCTCGCACGCGCCTGTCCCCGCAAGGGGGTTCATCCTTCACGCTCTGCCGCCTCTGGACCCCCTTCAGGAGGCCCGAGGGGTGGCCAGACCGGACATCCCTGGCTCGTCTCAGCAGACGCCATCATCTGACGAGCAGGGCCCGGCGGAGGATGCCGCGCAGACCCAGGAGGCTGGCGGATGGCAGGAGGTTCGCCGGCGGAAACGCCCGGCCCGCAGGGACCGTCGCAGACGCCAGCAGGCAGCACAGGCTGGCGGACAGGCGACTCCGGCTGGCGTCCAGGCACCTACCCGCACTTATGCTCCAGTCAGGGATAGGCGGCCAACAGGTCCCACCCCGATGGACGAGGATTCAGTCTCAATGCCCGTTGAGGCCGCCGGTGGAGCCCTCCACGTGGAGACCCCGCTCCCGCCTCCCCCCGCGGGGGGCCCCGCCCCCTCCATGGAGCAGATTCCTGAGGATCCCGGGCCGCACTCTGCGACCGCCGGCCCCTCTTCCCCTCACTCGGAGAGCACTCCTTCCACCCCCCCTCTCCCCCCCCACCAGCCCCCCCCCTCCCGCCTCCCCCGGCGGCCCCCCCTGACACCTCTCCCTTGGCAGATGCCTCTCCATCCTCTCCTCGCTCTCCCCCCTCCTCTCCGCGAGCCACCATCCCTCCCTCGGCCTCTCCAGGATACTCCTTCAGACCGCCCACTGCCCCGGGGCAGCACAGCTGGGTAGGCCAGAGTTCCGTTCAGCATCTTTTCCACCGCCACTCCGGGCCGGTGGAGATGGCGATCCTAGCTTCGCCCGCCACAGAGTTCTCTCCAGCCTCCCCTGGGGGGCCCCCGCGAGTGATAGGGCTCCCAGTGGATTACGGTTTTTTCAGGTGTCTCCAGCTAGATGCTGGCCCGTTCGAGACACTGGTCTCGCCCTTGCGAGTTTGCGTGGTGTGCCATCCCTCTCGTTCTCCTTCAGGAGTGAGTAACATGGTGGCTTTCTCCTTTCCTCTTAGTGTTGCCCCAGACACAGCATGGGATTGCAACTCTGTAGAGGAAGTTTTGCGTGATTCAGATACTGGAGTTTTCTCACCACTTCAGTGACTTGGGGCTCACGGACTTATTGCAGACCCGATTACACTCAACCCGCATGAGCTTGTTTGGTATAGGAGATTGGCGGGCGGATCCGGTCCACACCTCAGTTGAGGCGGTGTTACTGTTTCTCCTCCACGCCGCCCCGAGGATGCAGCCTACCTTTAGATACATATATGCAGAGGATTGGTCTCACGCCTATGCCCTGGACAGGGCGAAGGTGGAGTGGGGCTGGACACAGAGACAGGTCACCCTCTTTTTGGAGAGACTCCGCACCCGGACAGACTGTGACTATTCTCCCTCCAAGCCGGCGCCCAAGACTCACAGAGTGGAGGGCAGCTCATCCGGGCCGGCTGAGAGGGGTGAGCCAGTGGCGGCTGCTTCACTTGCCATAGCTCATCCATGAGGATCCTCTCATGGAACATCCAGGGTCTTGGTGGACCTCGCTGCTACATCGGTCAGGGCAGACTTCGCCAGGAGATCCAGAGGGCTCTCGTTGTTTGGAGGACCCATAGATATCCTTTTCATCCAGGAGCACCACCTTTCTGCTGGGCGTACCCGCACCTGCGGGAAGATCTTGCCAGGCAGGAGTCACACTTTTTGGTCACCGGCATATGGCTCCCAGGGGAACCAGGGTGGAGTATGCATCTCAGTCAGTGAGCAGCTTCTATCCGAGGTTGTGGATTCTGGCACTCTGGTCCAGGGTCGAGCGCAGTGGATCATCCTTCGGGTTGGGGAAGACCGCATTGGCTTCCTCAACTTCTACGCCCCTAATGGGGCGACTGGGAGAGCTGAGTTCTGGAGCATCATTAGGCAGTCCCTCCCCATGGCAGACCATTGGTGCCTAGGGGGGGATTGCAACATGCTGGAGGATGCAGAGGACAGGATGGGGGGCAGCCAGGAGACCATTCATGGGCCGGAGCTCGCTGCCTGGGAGGAACTAGTGCTGCAGGTGAGAGGCCAGGATCCGTGGACTCTCCCGGAGTTTGGCAGGTTGCAGGGGAGTTTATCTTTCTCGCGCTCGGATAGACGGGCCACAGGAGTTAACCTTTCCCGCATCGACAGGTTTTACATTGATGAGTGGGCTTGCGATAGAGGTGGCACTGTGGGTATACTTGCAGGCTCCTCGTTTTCAGACCACTTTCCAGTGCTTCTCCAGATCGAGGACCCTACGAGAGGAGAGCGAGGCCAGAGCGTCCGGATTCCAGATTGTCTCATAGAGGAGCCCGAGATTGCGACCAGAGTTGAGCAGGTCTGGCAGGAGCTTCAGTTCAGGAGAGGATCGACAGCCAGCGATCTTGACAGGGGTCTGCAGGAGATCAATAGGATGCTCAGACAGGCTGCCCTGGACCGTCTGGAGGCTTTCAGAGAGCAGGAGAGGAGCCTGCGGAGGAGTCTAGCTTCCCTTCAGAGACTTCAGGAGAGGGATCCTACGAGCCCTTGGATTTCAGAGCAGATGGAGTCAGCTCGCACAAAGATTAGATCCATCGAGGAGAGGAGGGTGGAGTTCCGATTCCATGCTCGGGCTTCTTTTTGGACACAAGCTGGAGACAGAGTGACTCGAGATTTCTTTGAGGCGACAGGGCCTCGCTTCAGACGAGAGGGTCTCAGGCGTCTTCGGCAGGCTGATGGCCAAGTAGTGGTGGATCCCCCCAGGGTTCGGGCGATCGCCACATATTTTTACAGGGATCTGCTCTCTGCTGAGCCAGCAGATGTTAGGGTGAGAGAGGCTAGGGAGGCAGTCTGGAGCTTCACGAGACCGGTTGTGTCGGCCCATTTGCAGCACTCCCTTCTCTCCCCCTTCTCGGATACGGAACTGGAGGCGGCTCTTCAGGCACTTCCTCGGGGCAAATGCCCAGGAGAGGACGGTCTCTCAGTGGCTTTCTTCCAGAGGTACTGGGGTCTCTTGCATAGGGGTTTCAGATTGGCATTCCAGGAGATCATGGAGTCGGGAGACATGCCGGACAGCATGGTAGAGGGGTTGATCCACTTGATCCCCAAAGAGGGAGGAGACAGACTGGAGATTAGACAGTGGAGACCGATCACCTTGCTAGGCACAGCCTACAAGGTCCTAGCTAAGGCGATCAGCATGCGGCTTCAGCCTCACCTTCTGGACATCATCCACTCCACGCAGACAGGCTTCATCCAGGATAGGAGCATCCTGGATAACATCTTCTCTTTCTGGGAGGCTACGGCTTTGGCTAGATTTCAGCAAGAGGATCTGGCAGTGCTCCTTCTCGACTTCGAGAAGGCATATGATCGGGTGGACTGGGCCTTCTTGGAAGGCACTATGGAGAGGATGGACTTCCCCCCTCAGTGGATCCGTGGGGTCTCTGCACTCTACACATCGGCTCACAGCCAGCAGGTGCTGATACAGGGCATGCGCGGAGAGAGGTTCCAGCTCTCGCGCTCGGTACGGCACGGGTGCCCCTTGGCACCCTTTCTTTTTCTTTTTGTGGCGGAGGCCATGAGCACTTTCTTGACGGCACAGGATACAGGTTTGCGGGGCCTCTAGCTCCCCATCCGCACCTCGGAGGAGCTCCTAGACTCGGAGTTTGCGGATGACACTGCTGTCTATCTTCAGGGAGGGGAGGAGAACCTCCGCCGCTTCGCCTCAGCCATGGACAGGTTTTGCAGAGCTTCGGGCGCTTTGATCAACTGGCACAAGTCGTGTGGGTTGTGGGTCAGTTCTGTGCCCCCCCCCGACTTGGAGGCTAGTTGATGGGTTTCAATGGCTGCCCCCTGGCACTACAGTGCGCTATTTGGGATGCTATGTGGGCATTGACATATCTCCGGAGCAGCAGATAGCCCCCCTTCTTTTGAGCATTCGGAAGAAGCTTCTGCATTGGAGTACCGCTCGTTTATCTCTGGCTGGCCGAGTGGTTGTGGCCAACCAGGTTTTGCTTGCTACCATGTGGTACATCACTTCTTGCTGGGCCTTCTCTCGGGCGTGCATTGGCCAAGTGCAGAGGCTCATCAGGAACTTTCTTTGGTCCGGTGGCGACGGGCGGCCCGCCAGGGCCAAGGTGGCATGGGCTGTGATCACTCAGCCGAGGGAGAGAGGCGGCCTGGGCATAGTTGATCCTATTTGTCAGAGCCAAGCTTTGCTTGGCAAGTTGGTGGTTCGTGGCCTCCTACCAGGCACTGAGCCGTGGAAGGAGTTTCTTGTTTCCAGGATTCTCAGCCGCACTCCTTCTCTTAGCGGCCCCTGGACCCCCAGCATCAGGTGGATCTTTACAGAGCAGCGATCCAGAGGAGTGGGCCTTGGCTTCGAGGAGCGTTTTGCAGCTAGCCTTCTAAGGGCCTGGGAGCATCTGAGGCCGTCACTCTTCCAGACTCCCCCGGGCACCGATGAGGAGCGCCTGAGGCAGCCATTGATCTGGAACCCCTTGATCCGACTTCCCAGTGGTCATATGGTTGGATCGCGATCTCACATGTCGTGGGGCCCGTTGAGCTCCGGCCCAGCCCAGTCCCTAGACGACTGGATATGTTTTCAGCAGCTGCCTCTAGAGGTTCAGGAGAGGAGACTCAGCGGGATGAGGGGCAGAGAGTTGATGAGGCAGGACATTGAGGCGGCCATCCCCCGGGAGTGGCGGACTCCAGTACAGGACCCTCCACCTCCACAGTGGATGGGCGTCTTTACTCGGCATGAGATCCTTCTAGCGGTTTGCGGCTCAGCAGAGAGAGTCGCCCCACTCACTTTCGAGGTGGGAGAGGGAGGCCAGCTTCAGAGGACCCGACTAGATTTGGATGAGTTCCAGGGTTGTATCTTTCAGAGGGTGCGGGTGGTCGGCTTTCATCAGAGACAGTGGCATGTAGACCCCTCACCGGCCTCGATAGGGGAGGACTATTCTTGGAGATTATGAGCTTGGGACAGCAGGCCTCTTATTCGCCTTCAGTGGGATCCAGGCGAGTGGCTTTGGCGAGATCCTTACTCGGCCCCTACCAGCCCAGGCACCCCCTTTTTTCAGTACACAGCGAGGCTGGGGTGGCGGATCCAGAGGCACAGGATAGCGGGCACCCCGGTGGCGGCCGAGCATTGGCGGCAGCGACAGGGGCTCTCCCCTGCCTTCCTTAGGGACTTCTGGCAGCACCTTTGGGCCAGCTTCCGGCCCCGGAAGGTGACGCTTTTTCTCTGGCTTACAGCGCATAGAGGACTGGCTGTGGGGGCTTGGCTAGCTTTTGGCAGACACCCAGCGTCCTGCGCGCGGTGCGGCCATGCATAGGAGTCGCAGCGGCACTGCTTATGGGATTGCCCACAGGCACAGCAGGTCTGGCAGCGCGCTCTGAGGATGGTTTTTGCAGGCTCGCCAGGTGAGATGATGGTGACGTGGGGTGCGGTGGCTTGGGCCACAGACAGCGGCCCGGCCCTTGGATACGAGGACGTCCCTGGCAGTGTGACCATCCAGGTCTCTGACAGGGCGATGGCGGTGGTTCCTACGCCAAACTTCTCTTCGGCAGTCTCCCAGGAGGGGGACGGGCACAGATGGGAGATGATCAGCAGCATGACGGCTTGGCACATATGGAGAGCCCGATGCAGGGAGGCCATAGACCGCCAGGCGACTCCACCGGCGGAGGTCATACAGGCCCTCTGGGTGGACATCATTCACACCTTGAGAGGACACTGGGGAAACTTCAGGGCGACTCGGATCGCATGAGAGGTCGCCGCAAGGCGTTCCTCCGCACTTGGCAGCCTGGCCCTTTCCTCATCGCGAGGGGCGAGGATGTCACTTGGCACTACAGGCCTCCAGTTTGGCTCTTCTCACCTCCCGCATGTATTACTAGGTAGCCCCCCCCAGAGAACGGCCAGCCACGGGGGTGGAGCTCCGGTGTTCACTGTGTTTATTATCCCTCCTTGTGAGGTGAGCTTTGTAGCCTTATGGCGTTTTCTCATTAACTAATAGAAGGATCGTTTTTCCAAAAAAAAAAAAAAGCCTCCAAGGCTGCATAACCTGTGATTAAGCAATAAAACCAACAAAGGAGACAAATAAGAAAATGGGTCCCCAAACAACCCAGGGTAACTCAAAGCACGCATCAGATCAGCAGATCCATGACCACGAAGGATTGTGGCTATCGGCTCACCACCGAGCCATAGGCTCCATTCAAGAGCCACCCACCAAGCCTGAGGTCCGAACTACAGCTTACACGCTGGGATAGGCCTCTCCCTGCCGCGTGGCTACCTCCTTGTTCCACTAATGACCCCTGAGGTCACTTATATAACAAGGGATCTGCCAATACTGTAACTTGCTATTATGGCTCTTACTTTATCAGTAAGCTGCCAACTTGCCATACCTAGCCCATAGGTTACTATCTTGACTCAAGGTCAATTCACACCTCATCCATGCTACCACCTTTGACCGAGCGTGGCCATTCAAGCCCACACTCTACTAAACCCTAACCTAGGGCTTAGCCGTATGCCCAAACCCGAGTTAACTAATCCTAGCTAGTTCGGGATGTGACATCATCCCCCCCCCCCGCTTTTAGATTTGCATCCTCGTGAGTCCATAAAAGAAGAGAACTGTGGTAAGCAAACAATTATCGCTCATAGGATTATTTTTAAAACCTCCAAAATTTCTCTAAAAGGAGATCCTCATCTCATGTTTTCAGTATTACTAGGATACGAGGTTCTATGTACTGGAGGTTGTCCTTGTGTAGGCAATTCTCATTGCATAAATGGTTGAGAGGGTGTTCCTATTTAATGAGTTACATTGGATCTATCCATGAAATTATAATTAGTTTGTAAGCCCTGAGCTTGTCTTTGTTGATGGTTACGCTTAATAAAGCATTGGTCCTCTGTATGATTGTTTCTCAAACAGTGATTGCAAAAGAGAGTCCGAGGCTGGTCTGGAACAATCCTAGATGTTGTTAGACATTCCGTAGCCAAAAGGCCATATCCGTGGCACTTCCCACACCAAATGTTCAATCTAGGTGGGTTTTGAGGGTTAGCCACATTTTGTGGTGCTATAGCATATACTCCCTTTTCTTGCAGGTGTATTGCACTAGTGTATTGCACTAAGAATCTCTTCTTTAAATTTTCCTAATGAGTTTGTCACTATTTTAGTAACCTTAGCCTCACTTAAAGGCATTTGAGGAATACCCGTTTGAACCATGTAATCTAGTGCTGACACATAGGGATTATATATGCAACATAGCCAGACACATTAGAGCCCATCACGGCTTGTCCTTGTGCACTCGTTCTAGGCATGGTGGGCATCCCATAAGCTTGTGGTGGCTTCGTTGACTTTACTTGTGAAGGTTGTGGAGGTCTAGGATCCTGTAATAACTCTCGGCATCTCTATTGACTCAATTGGACCTCTTCCCAATATCTCGCTTCTTGTTTTGCGCCTGCTAATGTAGCAAGACGCCTAAGACTAACATGCATTTGGGCTTCTAAATTACGCAACCCATCAGTAAACCTTTTTTTTTTCCGGCGAAAAGATCCTTCGAAAATTAGCCGCAAAGAGCTAAAGTACATCCACGACGGGCTAAATACAGTCTCACCTCATATAAGGGCAGGAGACAAATGATCAATGGGGAAGAGGTGCTTCTCCTCCGGCTGGCCGCTCTGTGAGGAGAAGGAAATGATCAATGGGGAAGAGATGCTTCTCCTCCGGCTGGCCGCTCTGTGAGGAGAAGGCTATCTCATAAGGGAAGGGGGGGGGGGGGAGAACCATACAAGTGGTCTGTAATGCCAAATGGGGTCACCGCCTCTATCTTCGAGGAAAGGACCAAGCCTCCAAGTCTCAAGAAGGATTCCCACCACTTCCACATGCGGTCAGAACCTCCTTGCACCTTCCCCCACTGACCACGGAGAGTGTGAATGATATCAAGCCATATGCTCCTGATGGTCTTAGCCAGCAAAGTGTGGGTACCCTCAATGGCCTTGCTGCATCTAGCACGGCAGATGTGCCAGGCTGCTATGCTACTGCAAATCTCCCATCGTTGGCATGAGCCTGGTCGCCAGACACCCGCCAGTGGGGCTGTGACTGGTACTGCTGCAATACAATGGTGGGAGACCTGAAGGGCTAGTCCTCCCCCATCCTCCTCGTAAGTCCTGACCACTCTAGCCTCAGTGGCCCAAGCAACAGTACCCCAAGTGATGATCCGGGTCGATGCCTTGTCCATAGCGAAGATGCGGAGAATCCACTGCCAAATTTGCTAAGCCTTCGGGCAATCCCAAAGGCAATGTTGCTGAGACTCCTGAGGGTGGCCGCACCTCGGGCAAGCTTCTGACCAACCTCCGACTGCCAGCCAAGTACCAACCGCCAGACTCTTGCGTGCCGTGAGCCAAAGAGAGTGATCTTCCTTGGCCGAAAGCTATCCCAAAGCCTCTTCCAGAAATCTTAAAGGAAGCGCTATGATAGGCCCTGAGACTACCAGTGTGTTGCTGCTACGGTGTGCCATCTATCTCAGGCATCTAGATCCTGCAGTAAAGCTGAGTTGTATATGCAAAGAAAAGGGCATCCAGAGTCTCCACCAGATCTGTGGGATCATGCCAAGTCCACTCTCCAAGGTCCCCCAACCGCATGAGAGGTCGACACTCCCAAATCCATAGCTGCCAAAGTCTCTCCCTGGCCACCTTGGCCGGTGCTGGATCTATGTGCCATGCTCATGCCCAAAAACCAATCACCCTCACCCTCTGCAAGGTGCAACCTCTAAAATCCTCCAAGGGGTGCTCTGATCTCTCTAGTCTGCCATGGGATCCAATAGAAAAAGTGAGCAGACCACTGTCCTCATCTGCTCCATGGACCGCCACGAGGATATCGTGTCTTGTGAACACGCCTGGCCACACCGAGGGGGTCGGGTCTGGAATAGGAGTCAGTCACTCCTGAGGAATAGCTGAGTCGATGTCAATGCTAAGCCTGTCTCTACCACGGATCCCTGTCAGGCCTCTCTCCAGCTTCACCTGAGGTAACTGCCCATGTGCAATCCAATCTCCGAGAGACCTGGCTAGTCCCATGCTCGAGGCGCCCCAGCATATATGCGGTCGGGCCCCTAGCATGTGCCCAATGGGTAAACGGATCACGGGGTTCCAGATCAAAGGCTGCTGAAGCTGCTCCTCTGAGCCACTGGAACAATCTGTTTGAGGGCTGATCCCAACAAGCACGAAGTAGACTGGCTGCGAATTTGTCCTCAAAGGCAGGACTAAAACCACGAGCTCGCATCTCTATGAAGATCCATCTGGTACTTTGCGGCCACGGGCCTCCAAGGCTCGCAGTGCGGACTAAAATCTGAGCCAAGAGGAAATCCTTCTAGGCTCACCACCGAGTAGGTGTCCTCTGACAATCAACTTGCCCAGCAGGGCACGACTCTGTATAGCTGGATCAATGAGGCCAAGCCCCCCTCTACTACGTGGTTGAATGATCACTCTCCATGCCACCTTGGCCCTGGCTGGCCTCCCATCACTTCCGGCCCACAAGAAGTTCCGGATCAAACGTTGTACCTGGCCAATACATGCCCGAGAAAAGGCCCAGCACAAGGTGATGTACCACATGGTGGCAAGCAGTACCTGGTTCGCCGCCACTCTGCTTGCTAGGGATAGCCTCGCTGAGCTTCAATATAAAAACTTCTTCCGAATACTCAGAAGAAGCGGAGGGAGCTGCTGCTCGAGAGAGATATCAATGCCAACCTGGCAATCGAGGTATCGGACTAGAGTGCCCCTCAGGATCCACTGGAAAGCCTCAACTGGTCGTCGCCAAGTCAGGGTGGGTGTTGAGCCTATCCAAAAACCACACGACTTGTGGCAGTTGATCTGCGCTCCTGATGCACGGCAGAAAATTTCTATCGCCTCCGCAAATCTTTGGAGATTCCCAACATCTCCAGCAAGGTAGGTTGTTGTGCCGTTTGCAAACTCTGAGTCCAGCAGCTCCTCTTGCGTGCGGAGGGGAAGGCGCAATCCCTGAAGTCCAAGCTCCTCAGCGGAGAGAAAACTACTCATGGCCTTGGCAACAAATAGAAAGAGGTACGGTGCCAAAGGAGAGCCCTGTCAAACCTAGCGGGAAAGGGAGAATCTGTCACCTCGGGCTCCCTGAATGAGAACCTGGCTGTGAGATGTTGAATAAAGTCCTGAGACTCCACAAATCCACTCCATGGAGAATCCCATCCGGCTCATAGTGCCCTCCAAAAAGATCAAATCCACCTTGTGATAAGCTTTCTTAAAGTCTAGGAGTAGCACAATGAGGTCCTGCTACCGCATCCTAGCCGAAGTTATTGCCTCCCAAAAGGTAAAGATGTTGTCCAAAATGCTCCGATCCTAAACAAAACCAGTTTGAGTGTCATGGATCAAGTTTGGGAGAGAAGGCTGAAGTCGCCTCTTAATGGCCTTGGCCAAAATCTTATAGGCTGTCCCTAGAAGGGTGACGGGTCTCCACTACCGGATCTCCAATCTATCAGCACTCTCCTTTGGAATTAAATGTATCAAGCCCTCGGTGAGCCTCTCTGGCATGGCACCTGTGAGCTTAATCTCATTGAAGGCAACGCGAAGGCCACCTTCCATGAGGTCCCAATGGCAAAGAAAGAAAGAAACAGAAAGCCCATCCACCCCCGGGCATTTGCCCTTGGGTAATGTCTTCACCGCCTCCAGAAAGACCGAAGGGAGGGGGGAACCACCTATTTTGAAAACCATTTTGTGTTAGAATAGCACTCCATAGAGCAGACATGATATCCAAGTGAATCAATAACGGTCGAGAATAAGCATGGAAATTCCAAAACAAAATCTGAGCTGAGATCATACCATCTTTCCCAAAAAACATGAAATCTGCAATGTTTTTAGTGGTCAAGAATAAGCATCAAGCATGATAATTCCAAAACAAAAGCTGATCGTACCATCTTTCCCAAAAAATGTGAAATCTGCAATGTTTTTAGCTTCACCCTGCTCAACATCAATCACCTGAGAAAGAACATCAAGAACAAAACAAAACAAAAATAAGAACAACTGTTCTGCACAAACTAGATTGAATATTATGTTAATCCTAAAAGCTTGTGCACGCTCAAAAAGTTTAATATGGTATATGCATTGGGAGATGTGCAGCCCCAACTTTCATTTTGTGAAGGTATTGCATATGAGAATAATGCAACATTTACCATTTCAAAGATACGACGAAAAGCGAGCATATGCCAAGCTGGCCTTAGTGTACACTGATCTTGTGGGTCCCATTTTGGGTGATATGAAGTACATTCTCACCTCCATTGATGATTAATCTAGAGAGGTGTGGAGAGGGGGTGAATATAAGATCAATCAGCTTACTGTTTTTTTATAAACAACAAAGCATGAAAGAACAGTTTTCAACAGCTTACACACCTCAACACAATGGTGTGGTAGAGAGGAAAAATCAACATTTGGTCGAGGCAGCAAGATGTATTGTCAAGAAAATGATTATTCCCAGCAGTTTTTGGATTCAATCTGTTACTACAGCACCCTATATAATTAGCATATGCCCAACTATAGCCAAAAGCACTCTTCTCAGATTAGTCCTAGTTTAACATAGATATTTTTCCTCACCGGCCGGGAGAACCATTAATTTTTCCAAAGACCAGCTTCTCTTCCTCCAAGCTGATTTCAACAAAGAGCTAAAGACCACTCTCATTGGCAGAGCCTATGGGTCTCATCCCTCCTGATCTCAGGTGCCAGAGATTGGATTTTGGCAGCATTGCCCTCAGATTTGGCCTCGCATTTCATTGACACCCCTTTACTTGGAAGAGGATTCTTCCAAGTCGACTTCAATTCACAGGACGCCACTTCTCAGGCACTTGCTGGCAGCCCATTTCCTCTTGGCCCAAGGAAACTCTTCTTTATCCAGTACCGGTGGAATTTCGACCTTGTGGCAGAGGGCTGTAACCACACTCCATTTTTTCTCAAATTCAGTAGCCTTCCCCGGATATATTGGAAGCTGTTGGCCTCCATAGGATCAGCATTTGGGCAGTTGGATGTACCCGTCCTTCCAGAATCACCTTCCACAACTGTAGCAGCAGTTACCGCCAGTCTCGTTGGGGTATCTCGAGTCATAGTCCTCATAAGCAATCCCTCTATCACTAAATTAAGCCCCCTCTTGGTTTAGCACCAAAAAAAACTCACTCATGCTTTTTTTCTTTTTTTTCAGAAAGAGACTTCTATTAAGTATAAGAAAAACATACAACAATCACAGCTATAAGCCGGAAGAGAATAGAATCACCCCAATATGTAAGGTGATTTCAACCACTGAGGAGCATCATGATGCCATGTAAGACTTGTGGTACTAGAGGAAAAGAAGATGCCATGGTCCCATTCCCGCATAAATATCACACGCTTCGCCTGCGCAGAACGAGAGGGCCCCTGAATTCGAGTCCAAGTAGCCATAAGAGTGTGGATGATATCACCCCATATAGTACTAATGCACTGAGACCCAAAAATCTGGACACCCTCAATAGCCTCCGTGCATCTAGCTCTCCGGATCTGCCATGCTGTAATACTGACAATAATCTCCCAATTGGTGTCAATCCTCTGTCTAGGGGGTGTATAATCAGAGTGAGGAACATCCTGCAATAGACCATGCTGGGCAATACCTCTACGAATGAAAAAAATAGAATCTGTACCACTGCCCTCATAAAAAAGTTGCGGACCGGACTGGGAGAGCCAAGCAACTGCCCCCCAAGTCACATGCATGGCTCGGCCACTCAATTTGCCCATAAGTTGGGCTACATGACCCCAAATCTGCTGTGCAATGCTGCACCCCCATAGACAATGTTGTACGGACTCAGAATCTGCCGCACATCTAGGACAGGAAGGTGCTACACCGAAAACTGATCTCCACTGATTGGTGGGGAGACTACCATGTAAGAATAACCAAAAGAAATGAGAGATCTAGCTCCTTCTGTATGAGTGCCAAAGTCTATGCCAATATCTGCGCTATATCACTGGAGAAATATCATAGCTCTCCCAATGAGGCCTGAGAGTAGGGATCCTATGCATCTGTCGAGTGAGGAGAAGCCTGGCATTCCGAACAGTCAAACTGAAAAAAGGAAGGCTTTTCAAAGGATCGAAGGCATCAATCCACTCCCACTCTCCTGGATCCCACTGAAGATATCTGATCTCATGCTTTTTTTTTACTCGCGCTTTCCTCCGTTTTGACATTCATACCTCTTTTAGCTTTCCTTCTCCCACCCCTACATCTCTGTGTGTGCATCCAGCCTGTGTGTCCTCCATGTTCTCTCCGGTCCCAATCATGCTGCTGAGACCCCTGCCCATGCTGCCCAGGCTGCTGTGCGCTGCCAAGGCTGCTCGTGCCCATTGCCCAACGCACTCCTCTGTTGTGCAGCTCTGATCTGCACCCTTGCATGTCTCACCTGCCCGCCCCTGCCTGCATGCCTAAGTGCCCTATATGCTAGGGTTTACCACCCAAGGGCAGGCTTTCTTTCCCTGCAGGCCTGGGCACCCCTTGGCTGCGTCTCTTGGCTAGCCTGGCCACCCATGTGGCTGGCCTATGCGCAGGCCTTGGCTGGCAGCCTTAGCCCTCATGTTGGCTGGCCTATCATGGCCACCTTAGGGCTGGTCCAGAAACCCTCATGGCTGGCTGCCTACCATGCACGTAAACCTGTCTCTGTTGTGCGCTCATTGTTTTCTCATTTCTTGTAGTTGCGAACTGAAAATCAGACTTCTCTCAGCCAGTTAAGGTATTCCATGGAGTTGCTTCAGTTGTTTAACATACAGGACAGCTAGCTCATCTCCACAACGATGGAAGAAGGGGCAGCAACACGCACCCCACTCTAGTCGGGAAATTGATCTATCTTTTGAGGACGAAACCACTTTTATCTTATGCTTTCAGTGTAGTATATCAATTTATAGCTCACCATAAGGCAGTGCATTGGCAAGCAGCAAAGAGGATTTTAAGATATTTGAAACGTACTCTTCATTTCAGGATGTTCTATAAACATGCCACTCAGATCCAGTTACAGATCTTTTATAGACGTGATTGAGCAACATGCGTTGCATTGGCCAAGAATCAAGTCGATCACACTAGAGGTCAAAACATATGATACCAAGTTTCACTTCATTCGAGAACAAATTGAAGGCCAAGAGTTGAAGGTGATCTATTGTTTATAAATAAATAAAAAGATGCCAGCAGATATCTTCACAAAGGCACTTTCATATGACGGATTCAGCAAGCGTGCAAACCTTTTAAGATAGCAGGGCATCATTAACCTTAAGAAGGGGTTACATGCAGTTGGAATAGACTCTAAGGATTAAATCACATCTTCTTTTGAGTTATTTAACCACTTCAGATGTAAAGGGATAGTGTTGTTGGATAAATCCTTGTTGGTTGTATAGCTCACCAATGGGACTCGTTCCCATACTAGCTTAGACTTCTCAGCTTTTTAGTGTGAAACCTCTTCCTTCCGGTGTGAACACAAAGTTAGGGTTGTGTCTAGGGTTTCATTGGTATGATATCACTTTGAATCTTTTCATTGTTAGTAGGTAATGCAAGTGTACTGAGTTTCTCTCCTCTCCTTTTCTCACACTTATACCTTCAATCTTCTTAACCTATGGCACCAAGTTTCGCTTGCCAACACCTACAGACACAATCAACATCTTCCAAAGGCTTTTTTGGTAAAGATTTTAATTTTTTCCCGTGTTGAGAGAGCCTAAGGCAGGGAGTTTCACAACAACGCAAAATACAAAGGACAGACATAGCGTAAGGGTCACAAAGGGTGAAGACAGGGATGTTTTTGAATCATCATGACGTTTTTGTTAAAGACATACATCACTGAGATTTCTTTTTATCCAAACACACTACAAAGATGTGCTTACAACATTACACCCAATTCTCAATACACTAAATAGGGTGGCTATTAGATCCATTCAAAACATGAGAGAGAGAGAGAGAGAGAGAGAGAGACCTGAGAGCTTCGTGTTTGTTTGACGGAACCAAAAGCCAAAGGCTTAATTCGAGCTAAGAATGGACCTTCTTGCGTGCCCGCATACTTGTCGGCTGTGTTCTCTGCATAAATACTTAATGTGGAAGTAAGCCCAACCATTGTCATGTGCACCTAGTTAAAGATAGACAGCATCTTTCTAAACTCCCATACTATGGTCAGATATAAGTACAAAAATTTCAGGGAAATTTTGGCTTTTAAGAAGATGGGCAAAAAAGAACCACACCAGTACACAGCTCTGAAGCTCCCCCCTCGTCTGCTTCCTGCCCCCCTACCCCCCCTCGTGGTGCTGTGCGCCCCTCCCCCTAGCTCTCCCGTCTCCTGAGCCTGCCTCCCCCTACCCGCCCTCTACCCCCTGCGCCCGCCCCCCCTGCCCGCCTGCTGCGTCTGCCCTGCCTCCCCCTGCCCAGCCCTACAACACCCCCTTGCCTGCTTCTCTCCCCCCCACCCCCCCACCCCCTTTTCCCTTTTCCGCCTCTCCCACCCCCCCCTCTCTTTCTTCCTGGTTCCCCGCCCCACTCCCCATGCTTGCTTTCCTCTCCCTCTTCCCACGAAGTTTCTTCAGGGTGTTTTTTTTCGACAAGCCTCAGCATTTTCTGGTCTTATTCCTCAGGAGGACTCTATGGCAGCCACTCATTCGACCCCAACCGAGGCCGCCGTTGCTTGTTCAGAGGCATCAGACCGTGTTGTGCAGCTAAGCCCCCTTGCATTGCGTACGGCACAGGCCTTCTTTACGCGGTGGCAGCATGACTTCGACCCTGCATCTAACCCACTTGCTGGCGTGTCGGGATTCCCGGTGACAGTTTGCCAGGCCTTAGGAAGGAATACCTTCCGCTTCTCCCAGTGATTTGTAGTGCCATCGAAGAGTGATGGAATCCCCCCCCCCCCAACTGCTGCCTCAGCCCTTGCACGGGCAGCCGGGATTCCATCCCACCTGCATTTGTGTTGCCTCGCTGGATTCAGTGCCACACGTTATATCTATCCCATGCCTCCAGAGAGACCCCATCCTTCAGCGAGTGGAGCATTCATGCCTTCCAGGCCAATGTTTCATTTGCAGGCAGATGGGCCATCTAGCCAGAGCTTACCCTCAATGGCAGTCCAAGAGAACCCCCCCCCCCCTCTTACCTCGTTCAGATCCTCACAAGGGGTTAGAGAGAGAGGTAGGTTCTGAGGCAGCGGAGCACCAGGTTTCAGCCACAGACGACATAGCTACCGGAGAGTGGTGGACGGTTGGCCCGCACGCAGGCAGTCAACCAACCACCAGAGCTGAGCGTCGTCGACATGCACACCAAGTTGGCAAAGCACAGGAGGATTCAGTTTTGTCAGAGAACCGATATGAGCATTTATCACAGCACCCACCAGTTGGCGACGGGCCCCCTCCAATCACTGAGCAGGCCCCTCTGGCCCCTCCAATTTGGCGACCAATTCCCCATCGCGAGCCCTCCCCCAACTCTCAGCGCCCAGTGAGGCCAATAGACCCCACTCAGCCCCCAGTGAGCCTCTCCCAGCAGCCTTCCTCTCCGATGGATCTCTCTCACCAACATCCCTCTCCAGCCTCTCTTTCCCCTCGTCCCCGTCTTTACCCATAGCACTTTCTTCAGCCCCGTCCTCTACCCTCCCCCCTCCCTCTACCTCTCCAGAGCACTCCCGTCGCCCCCAGCAGCCCCAGACACGGAGCAGAGACAGCCAGCAAGTTCTGTTTGCCGATTGATTCACCGTTTCTCTGAGCGGGTTGAGATGACCATCGCCGCCTCCCCAGTGAGGGCTCTCTCGCTAGAGTCCCCAGGTGGGCCCCCCAGGATCTTGGGGCAGCCAGTGGACTATAGTTTCTTCCATTGTCTTCCGGCGGAAGGGACAGATATGTTTGAGGAGACGGTAGCGCTTTTTCGGATGTGTAGTTTTCCACCACTCCAGGCCCTCTACACCAGAGAATGGCACTCACCATTTTGATTGGAAAGGATAGCATTGGCTTCCTCAATGTTTATGCACCAAACGCCGCTGCAGTTAGAGCCCTCTTTTGGAGCACACATCGACAAGCCCTTCCCCAGGCTGACATTTAGTGCATGGGTGGTGACTTTAACATGATAGAGGCAACAGAGGACAGACTTGGAGGAGGTACAGCCACAGTCTCAGGAGTAGAGTACTCTGCCTGGGAGGAGCTACTACTAATACTTAGGGGATAGGACCCTTGGCATCTTCCTGAGTTTGGGCGCAGCCCTAGGAGTCTCAGTTTCTCGAGATAGGAGAAGCATTGGCCCCAACCTCTCTAGACTTGACAGGTTTTATGTTGATGAGTGGGCTTGTAGCCGTGGGGGCATGATTGGTATCTTGGTAGGCATTTATTTTTCAAATCACGCCCCAGTTATTCTGTCCCTAGAGGACCCATGGAGGCACGACAGGCATGTGAGCTCTAGTATTCCAAACAGCCTCATTCACGACTCCGAGATCTACAGAGCAGGATAGAGCAAATTTGGGAGGGACTGGATTTTACCTCAGGCTCTGCTGCTCGCACACTAGATGTTGGCCTAGGGGAGATCAGTGGTTTCTTGCAGGAGGCAGCCCAAAGTAGCTTGAAGGGATTTCGGGAGCAAGAGTGGAGTTTGAGGAGGGGCTTGGCCTCTTTACAATGGCTCCAGGAGCATTCCCCAGATAGCCCATGGATTGAGAGTCAGTTAGCTGCCGCCCGCATGGAGATTAGATTCATTGAGGAGAGGAGAGTGGAGTATAGATACCATGCTGAGCTTCATTCTGGACCAAGGCTAGGGACAGAGTCACAGGAGATTTCTTCGAGATAGCAGGCCCCAACAGGAGGAGAGATGGTATTCGCTGACTGCGTGGCCACAATGGAGCTATTGTTTCTGACACCCCCCATATGAGAGCCATCGCCACTGATTTCTTTCGTTCTCTTCTCATAGGTGCCCCATTATCCCCACAGGTGATGGATGCGCGCGAGAGGGTCTGGCGACACACAAGAGAGGTGGTTCCCCTCTCTCTTAGGTCCTTCTTACTAACTCCATTCACAGCAAAGGAGTTGGCGGAGGCATTGACGACACTACCCAAGGGCAAATGCCCGGGGGTGGACGGGCTTCCAATCTCTTTCTTTCTTCGCCACTTGGACCTCATGGAAGGTGGCCTTCGAGCTGCCTTCAACGAGATTATGATCATAGGTGCCATGCCAGAGAGGCTCTCAGAGGGTCTGATACACTTGATTCCTAAAGAAGGTGGTGACAGAATGGAGATCCAGCAGTGGAGACCCATCAATCTTCTTGGGTTGGCCTACAAGATCTTCGCCAAGGCCATCAGCAGGAGACTTCAGCCCTTTCTCCCAGACTTGATTCATGACACTCAGACCAGCTTTGTTCAAGATCGGAGCATTCTGGACAACATTTTCACCTTCTAGGAGGCGACAGCTTCGGCCAGGATGCAGCAGCACGACCTCATAGTGCTACTCCTAGACTTTGAAAAAGCTTATGATAGGGTGGATTGGAGCTTTCTGGAGGGCACAATGAGCTAGATGGGATTCCCCTTGGACTGGATTCGGGGAGTCTCGAGACTTATGCAAGGGTTTCCCCACCAGCTAGTCTTCCAAAACCATTGTCCCATTCTGAAGATAGGAGATCCCATGGACCCCAGCAACTACAAGACTATCATGATTGGTCATACTTTGGCCAAGATCTATGGGTCAATTTTGGACCATGAGCTAAGCAAGTGGGCCGAGGAGCAGAGACTCAAGGCACCAGGGCAGGCAAGTTTCAAGAGAGGCCACTCCACATTGGACCACATCTTCACACCAAGGGCCATCATTGAGGAGGGGAGAGCCCAAGGGCATCAGATATATTGCTGCTTTGTGGATTTCTGCAAGGCTTTTGATACCGTCCCACAAGAAGCCAGACTGATGAGAAGACTGCAGGATATGGGAATACCAGCAGAGATGGTTTAGGGGATTCTCACACTCTACGAATCCATCATTGACAGAGTTCGAGCTCCAAGGGGGAGACTCAAAGGTCATACATAGCACTATCAAGGTGAAGCAGGGCTGCCCCATATCTCCTACTCTATTCGGGCTATACATTGATGAGATATCTAACTACATGGATAGACAAGGCAGATTAGAAGCACCATCGGCAAGAGTCTTGATAACGATCCTATTGTATGGAGATGACATTGTCCTTATATCTGACTCGTTGGAGGGGTTGCAAAGGCCCCTAGATGCCTGTGAGGACCAGGCCCTCACTGTGAACCTTGGGAAGACCAAGGTTGATCTTTAATACTACCCCACAATGGATAGGCAAATATGCACAGCAGTTTACTTATAGTGGGGAGCCCGGAGCATGTCACATCATATGTATACCTCGGGATCACCTTTTCTGGACCCAAGTTCTCCATGACGAAAGCAGCTGAAGCCAAATTGACACGTGGTTATGCAGCCCTAGCCTCACTAGAGAGGCAGTGCTCACAAATACAGTTCCAGGAGCCCAGGAAGAAACTATGGCTATTTGACACCCTAATCGCACCTACATTATTGTATGGAGCTCCCATCAGGGGTCCAGCCTATAGCACAAGAGGAGACGGAGGGGGGAACCAATGGAGACAAATATGGCGGAAGCATATGGTGGATGGAAGCCAATGGAGAGGCCCTTGGTGAGGACAATCTCGCGCATGATTAGGAGTAAGCCATCACTGTCACACGAGATTGTGCGGACGGAGATGGAAGCCAATGGAGAGGCCCTTGGTGAGGACGATCTCGCGCATGATTAGGAGTAAGCCATCACTGTCACACGAGATTGTGCGGGCGGAGATGGGAGCTGCACCGATAGTGACAGAGGATCTACTCTAGACAGTGACATACTGGCACAAGTTATGGGAGCTCCCATAGGACATACCCCTAGCTCGCCCTAGAGTCCTCGAGACAGCTGGCACTAGATGGAGACACACAGTGCTGGTATGCGCAAGTGGGCACTTGGTTCAGTTTACATGGCATGGACTCGCTCCTTTTCATTACAGCATAGAGGCACCTTCCTTTGATCTCATAGGGCACAAAGCTGAACAGGGTCATTAGGAAGGACATTGTTAGATTGGACACTTGGAGGACCCGGCGCTCACCCACTCAGCCCCTCGGGACGAAGATGGCTTTCTACAGAGATCACCTTCTTCACTTGACGGAGGATATGTTTATCACACACTCACACTACATGGATACACATCTATCATTTGGAGTAAGATGTGCGATTTTGGCCAGATCCACACCTCATCCCACCACTTGAGAGTGGAGACAGTTAGATATGGGCCAGGGACGGCAGCTGCACCAAAGGATAGGATGTGTCAGCTTTGCCATACATAGGTTGAGACGGAGGAGCACTACATATGCCGTTGTCCGGAATACTATGAGATCAGGGGGAGTTTCCACTGCCTCTTCTGAGATGGGTGTGGACCTCTCCAAGATCATGGACTTCTCGGATCAAAAATGCCTAGGACTCTTCCTTCTGGAGATTCACAGACACAGGGAGTCACTATTGCGGCCCATACTAGTAGCACCTACCTAGGGACTAGAGGAGAGAGATCTCATTGATTTCTTCCAAACTCCAGCTTCGAGGGCAGACCCACCCACCCTACCTGGACCCAGGCTGATGTAGAAGGCCGACCGTGGACAGAGCCATCGAGCTATGCAGAGGTCATCGACCTCGACCCAACCCCTGCCCACGCCCGCATCACCGTAGGGGGATCATGGCCATCATTTTACACCATCACAGAACTCTCTCATGCTAGCTCAGCTTTACCACTCTGAGTGCCATGTTGCAACACCCCATGCGGGATATCTTAGGATGATATGTGAACCTATGCTCTTTGTACATGAACCAGCCCTAGCATTTTAGCTTTATCATTTTCTTTCATTTCATTTTAGTACCCATGATGATGTATTCCATGGACATGATGTAATCCTTCAGAACAGTTGGACTCCCCTTTTCTCCAACTCTCTCATCACAACACCAACCGGATTATCCGGTTAGATCTTCTGAGCATCTACATCCACTGCACATAAATCACGCGTTCGAAGCTCCCACCGAAGATGCACTCTACTGAGATCACTTCCTCATGCTCACTGAGGATGGATTCACCTAGCAACTAGGCTACCTAAGTGTTCACATGTCCCATGCCATGCGGATTGCCATTGGCCAGATACGGGTTTCATCCCACCACCTTAGAGTGAAAGCTGAGCACGTCTTCAGAACCAAGTAGCTCATACGAAGATCCAGGGAGGAGACGATCTACCGATTATGCTACACAGAGGTTGAGATAGATGAGAATTACATATGTCGCTACCTAGTATAGATCTGCGAGAGATTTCATGGTCTGTTCCATGAGGGATTGGGCCCACTCTCCAAGATCATTGACTTCCCGGACCAGCATTGCCTAGGGCTCTTCCTACTTGAGTTCGGTAGACACAAGGACACTTTCTTGAGACAACTTTGGCCCCAGTCACCCCGACCCCCCCCCCCCCTGTCAAATCCCCATGGATCTCCTCGTAGAACGCTCCCGGTTCGAGACTCGAAACCTGCAAACAAACAAGGGGGGTGCAGGCCTGACTCACCTCCCAACCATGACAGTCGTGGGCAAGCCCACAGACTTGGCTGTCCCCACCGAGCCACGAGCTGAGCTAACTAGGTTGACGTACCGACCAATCTTCTCCTCGCGACGTCCCATACTGCCACGAAGCTACCCTCGCGGGCCTCGAGATTGCTGCCGGCCTCGGCTGCGTAAAGCAGGTGCACGTCTGCACTAGATCCAGGCTCCAAGACCATATAGCTCTCCCAAACTCGCGAGACTCTCTATATGACTAATGACTAACCTTGGCCACTCTTTTATAGACTCTTGGCCGGTCATCGGGCGTCCACACTTGGGCGCCCGTCCGTCCATACTTGGGTGCCCACCCGTTAGTCTATCCCTAACTCAGCTCGCCAATCAGCTTGCCTAGCTCCAAGCTTCCCCAAACCTCGAAGCTAGTCTTGCGTGCGTGTAGCACACGATAGATACACACTGTGCACATGACATACTCCCCTTCCTCTAAGAGCTCACTCCTGAGCTCACTAAAAAGCCAGGGTAATCTCTCTGAAGAGTAGTTGATGTCTCCCATGTAGCGTCCGCCTCAACACGATCCTTCCACTTGATCTTGTATTCCATGATAAGCGTATTACGTAATCTTCTTTCACAAAATCCAAGAATCTTTTCAGGTTCATGCGGAACAAATGTCATGTCCTCGACATCTATAATTTCTTGAGGAGTAGCTTACTGATCTGTTCCACCTAGTACTTCCTTAAGTCTACTGACATGAAATACAGGATGAACTTTCACATGAGAAGGCAAATCCAATTCATATGCAACTGAACCAATCCGTCGTGTAATACGAAATGGTCCACAGTCTCTAGGGGATAATTTCGGAGATCGACCTGTCCGTAAAGTCTCGGAATCTTTCGTAACTCGCAAATACACCATCGTTCCTTCAGAGAACTCTTTGGGTTAACGATGTCTATTAGAATAAAATTTGTCTCGGTCTTGAGCACTTCTAATAGATTCCTTCGCAACTTGTAACATTTCCTGCATATCTTGCAAAAAATTACGTGCTGCATCATGCTGAAGTCCTGAGAATCCTACTGTAACAGGTGATCTAGGTTGAAAACCATACATAAGCATGAAAGGACTAAAACCTGTGCTCGTTTGTTTAGTACTGTTATATGCAAATTCTAACATAGGAAGAAAATCCTCCCATGAACTCTGTCTTTTGGATACATATGCTCGAAGCATATCCTCCAAAATCTCATTCACTCTTTCAGTCTGGCCATCAGATTGAGGATGATCAGAGGAACTCAAATTCAAAGTTGTTTCCAACTTCTGAAAAACAAGTTTCCAAAAATCACTCGTAAACTTAGAGTCCCTGAAACCGGCCTCTGGTAGAAACCAAAGTGCGGTAGACTAGCAGTCACCCTTCCACTTGTAGTCCAAATAAGAAACAAAATTAATTGGAGCTAGAGTGCCCCAAAACTGAAATGAAATCGACACCTGTTGGCCCCAAAGCTTGGCGCCCCTTTCGGTATCTCTTTATTCAAATTCAATGAGATGTAAACCTGAGTACAACAAAACCAGCCAGGAGAATACACCTGTATGACCAATCTGGCAGCCCACAAGACCTCTTAGCACAGAGGATTCACACACAGATCTGTGTCCCACAAAAGCAACACTCTGTGCTTCCCTCTGATCAACCAAGACAATTCAGCAGGGCAACCTTGAGCACACATCTGGCATATCTCATGTACATGATTCCACAACTCAATTCACATATACATCCACTGTCCAATCTCTATTTCCACTCTTTCAATCTGCCATACCCCTCCTCTCACAAGGGGCCCGATAACACAACTCTGCAGCAGACATAAGCCAATGGAAAGAAAGAAAGATGGACAAGTTCAGAGCTTACCAAATCAGTGCGTGGTTCTGCACTCGTGAAGCCGATCGTACCAGTCTGTACTTTCCTCCCTGCAACCACTTGACTGATGCACCAAATAAGCTCTCATACAGCACTGCCTGCAGCTGAAGATGCACCGCCCACTACTGTTCAGGTCTGCAACAGAATTGAAACCGGCTGTACCTGTCCGTACAGGTCAGCAAATCTCCATTGTACCTGTCCGTACAGTCTCTGCAGCCACCTGTACCGTACATATCAGTACCTGCACAGCAGCCGCTTGCTGTCTGTTCCTGCCAGCGCAAACTGTACCAACGCCGCCAGACCCTGTACCTGTCCGTACACCTGTACCAGCAGCACAACTGTCGCTAAAATCTGCACGGACTGTACCTGCTTTCAGTCCCTGTCAGCGCCGCCTGAACCTGCAGCAGCAGTACCCTGTGCTAGCAGCAGCCGACTGTACGGGCAGCCTCCACGTAGACTGTATGGCCTGTCTGTACAGGTACTTCTGTACGCAGCCAAACACCAACAGCCCATGTATGCAATCGACCAGCTTCTCTTCTCCTCCACGCATGAAAACTTGCACGGAGAGAGAGAGGGATGAGGGAGGCGTGTACCAAAAGTGGAGTTTCCTCTCTCCAAAAATATCCTAGGCCCCCTACTTTAATATTTATTAAAGTTCCTAGGGGCCACTTAGGCCTAGGGGCCACCCATGGATAAAACATTAAAATTCATTATTGTTCCGGTCCCCCTTCACACCTGAAGATGTCCACACATCATTCCCTTTGTCCGGGCATCCCAAATGTGAATCATTTAATATTTATTTTGCTCAGCAACCACCATGCCCATACTTGTGCTGTTCCATTTTCACAGGGTCATGACAGTCCCTATCACTGACTATGTCCTGCGGTAACCCGTACAGTCTAAACAATTGCTCGATAAACTGCCGTGCTAATTGCGTAGCTGTAATAGTCTTCCGTGTCGGTAAAAATCTAGCAATTTTTGTCAAGCGATCTACCACAACCCAGATAGAATCGTGGCCTTGATGTGTTCTTGGCAATCCGGTAATAAAATCCATGGAAATACTTTCCCATTTATTACCTGGGATTTGCAAAGGATGCAACAACCCAGCCTGTCTAAAGCGTTCAGCTTTATTTGCCTAACAAATTTGACACTTGAGAACATAATCTTCTACATACCCTTTCATCTTTGGCCAATAAAAAGTGTGTTTCACTAACCATAGCGTCCTGTGTACCCTAGGGTGTCCAGCAGAAGGGGTGTCATGACACTCCTTAAGAATCTTGGACCTAATGTCCGGGATCTGTGGTACACAAATTTTGTCATTACGGAATAGTAAACCATTCCGAATCATCCACTCACCTCCTGCAACCTAAATGGTAGACTGCTCGGTCATTGAGTCTTGGTCAATCAATGAGCTCCCGTCCTGGATCTACTGCCAAAATGGACCAAAATAACTATCAGTCCTGCAAAGCCCTCTCAATGACTGAAATAAGTCAGTAGAAATCTCGGTGAACGACAAAGTATTCACCTCTCGAATTTGACTAAGCGCATCTGCAACACTATTCATGGACCCTTTCCGATAACGGATCTCAAAATCAAAATCTTGCATTAACTCAGCCCAACGAGCTTTCCTTCCTCTCAAATCATCCGCATCACACACATACTTGATTGACTCATGATCACTCAATACCACAAACTTGGAGCCATATAAATAATGTCTCCAAACCTTGAGAGCATGAATCACAGCATAAAGCTCCTTCTCAAGGGTTGGCCAACGAGATTGAGTGTCGTCTAGCTTTTTACTTTCAAAAGCAACCGGTCTACCATCTTGAAATAGAGCAGCCCCGATGGCATAGTCACTGGCATCAGTTTCAAGAACATAAGGCCGACTAGGATCGGGTAATGCTAAGATACGTGCTTCCTTGACTTTATCTTTCAAAAGTCTGAAGGCTATATCCAAATCGTTATTCCAAGTGATAGGCTGATTTGACTTACGTCCACGACCTTTCAATAAGTCGGTCATCGGTAGTGTGAGCTGAGAGTACTCCCGCACAGATTTCCGAAGAAAAATAACAAAACCGAGAAAAGAACAAAGTTGTTTCACTGTACGCGGTATAGGCCAGTCCAGAACCTTCTGAACTCGGTCATAGTCAATGCTCAATCTATCGCTAGTGATCTTGTGTCCCAAGTAAATGATATCTGTCATAAAAAATTCACATTTACTTAACGTAGCATATAGTCGATTCTGTCTTAAAATAGATAAGACAATCGTGAGGTGTCTAACATGATCCTCAAGAGTACGACTATATATCAAAATATCGTCCAAGAACACCACCACAAATTTTCCCAAATGTTCACGAAAAAGATCATTCATCATTTGCTGGAAAGTGATTGGAGAATTGGTTAACCATACCGAGTCCGAAAGGCAGTTCTTTCGACATGCCTTTCATGAATACATATCTGGTGATAGCCAGTACGTAAATCTATCTTCGTGAAATATTTCGCTCCTGCTAACCGGTCAATCAGGTCATCTGATCGAGGGAGAGGATAACGGTTCTTTATTGTCAGCTTGTTCAATCTCTTGTAATCTATACACATTCTCCAAGTGTTGTCCCTTTTTCTCCTAAGCAACACAGGTGCACTCCAAGGTGATTTACTTGGACGGATCTGGCTGCCTTTGGCTTGGGTCCTGCGTTGGTCTTCGCACCCTTTTGCTTTGGACACTCGTTACGCATGTATCCTTTTTCTTTGCAGGTAAAACAACGTCCTTCCTTCTCTTGAGCTTTAAAGCCCTAAGGAGTCGTTTCTTCTTCGCTGGTGTTGAATTGGAATTCTTCGAAGGTTGGTCCGAAGCCTTTCCTTCAGTCGTGTTAGCCATAGGTGCGGAGAACTTTCGTTTATGCTTGTTCCCCTGCTCGGTAACGGGTTTCGACTTGGAAGAGACCATTGTATCATCATAGATACGAGCTGAATGAATGGCCTCGTCCAATGTTTTGCATTTGTTATTTTTAACTTGTAAACGATATGAGTCTGGTAAACCAGCTACGAAGAAGAACCCCAAAAGAGTAGTGGGATCCATCTTTGTAGCTTTCATCTGCAAGTCCCTGAACTTCTGGAGGTAGACCTCATAAGTGAGGTGCTGCCAGGTCATGGTCAAAGCTGAAAACCGGGCAACAACATCATAATCATCCTCTTTCTTGAGGAATTCTTTCTTGAAGACGTCTTCGAATTGTGCCCAAGTGGTTGGCTTAGGATTGAGTTCCTTCCACCAAAGCAAAGATTTGCCGGAGAGAAAACCTGCTGCTAACTGGATCTTTTTTCCATCATCATATGGATGAAACTGAAGATGGACCTGCCACTTATGTAGCCATGTGTCCACGATCTCCTTGGTACGCTGCTTTTGCTCGCCCCCCAACGGTTCCGGAGTAATGTTGGGGCCTAAAGCAGAGGCCAAGGTATCCATACCCGAAAGAGTAGAGAGGGTAGTGGTCAAGAGAGCGATGGAGTTCTGCAAGGTTTGCATCTGGGCTGCGATTTATGCCTGACGTTCCGGCGAAGAAGCTTCGAGAGCTACTTTGAACTCTTGGAAATCTGATTTTGACACATAATCGTCAAAAAGATCGGCATCGGTATCTTCCATAGCCGGCAAGCCTTCACGTTCGACAAGGGGCTCCAACTTCGATTCTTGGGTCGACATCGTGAAGAGGGCAAGTGGAGAGAAAATTCGATCTTTGCACAATAAAAGTGCAAGGGAACTTGAGAGCTTGAGGGCTTGAAAACTTGAGAGATGTGTGGCAAGAAGCCCACTTAAGAGGTTTATATAACTAGCCCCAAAAGCTTCTTGAGCTTTTGGTTTTGTTTTTTTGTTTATATATATATATATATATATATATATATATATATATATATATATATATATATTCTGTTTTCTTTATTTAAGAAAAAACAACACCTTTAATCGTTGGAGGGGTTTTTAAACTTTTTTTAAAAAAAATTAATCTAAAAAAAACGAAAGCAAAAGCTCAAATCGGCGAGTGCTTTCCTTGTTTTTTTTTTTCTCTTCCCTCCTGGATTGATGTCGCCGGCTGCCTGCGTTGCTAACGTCAACCATCGGCTGCCTTCACCAGCCTTCCTACCGGTGCCACCTTTGCTCAGGCGACCAGGGCGGCCTGCGCTGGCCTACACCTAGGCTCATCCGCCTGCATAGGTCTGGCCCAGGCGCCCACCAGTCTGGTCGCCTGCTGGCTGTGTAGGCCAAGGTGCCTGCCGCCTGGCTTCGTAGGTCTAGGCGCCTGACCAGGCCTAGGCACCTAGCTACATAGTCCTAGGCACCCGCCAGCAGGGCCGCCTTCGTAGGCCTGCTGGCTGCCAGCCATGCCGCCTGCATAGGCACGCCTGCTAAACGCCTGCCCAACGCCTGTCCACCAGCATCGCCCAGTTCGACCAGCACTGCCACAACCGCCTCTCGTTCTTTCTCTCTCTCTCGAGCCAAAAGCAACCATGCTTTTTTTTTTCTGTTTTCTCTTTGCTGAAACTGTTTATACAGTTCAAAACCATCTTTCCTCTTCTTTGCAAAGCAAACAACCCTTTCTAGACCACAATCGCTATCATGACGGGTTCTTATGATGAAAAAACAACATACTGAATTTGAAAACAGCAGTATGCACAGAAAAAAACAGCAAGCTTTTTTGAACACATACCTTTCTTCGACCTCATCTTCTCTACCTACCGACTTGCTCGTTCACGAGGCATGCTCTGATACCACTGTCAAATCCCCACGGATCTCCTCGTAGAACGCTCCCGGTTCGAGACTCGAAACCTACAAACAAACAAACAACAAGGGGGGTGCAGGCCTGACTCACCTCCCAACCATGACAGCCGTGGGCAAGCCCACAGACTTGGTTGTCCCCACCGAGCCACGAGCTGAGCTAACTAGGTTCACGTACCGACCAATCTCCTCCTCGCGACGTCCCATACCGCCACGAAGCTACCCTCACGGGCCTCGAGATTGCTGCCGGCCTCGGTTGCGTAAAGCATGTGCACGTCTGCACTAGATCCAGGCTCCAAGACCATAGAGCTCTCACAAACTCGCGAGACTCTCTATATGACTAATGACTAACCTTGGCCACCCTTTTATAGGCTCTTGGCCGGTCATCGGGCGTCCACACTTGGGCGCCTGCCCATCCATACTTGGGTGCCCGCCTGTTAGTCTATCCCTAACTCAGCTCGCGAATCAGCCTGCCTAGCTCCAAGCTTCCCCAAACCTCGAAGCTAGTCTTGCGTGCGTGTAGCACACGATAGATACACATTGGGCACATGACAACCGCCCCCCCCCCCCCCCTCTGCCAGCCAACCATCACTAGCTTCTTCTAGACCCAAGAGGAGGAGAACACCCATAGAGTGGAGCCTGTGGACCCACCTCAGGCTGCTCCGGACCCACCTCGCCCAAGAGGAGTTACCTTAGACCGGGCCTCCCCATTCTAGCATGCCCAACACCCCCGGATGTCGGCCATGATCCCCTCATCAGCTTCAAACCCAGGACTTGCTTCATCGCCACCAAGCTACCTTTCCACGTGACGTAGCTTAGGGAGACCTCTCGGCCATACTCATTAGCCCCATGCTTGATATTTTGGAGAGTGGTATACCATCTATTGAGGGCTGATGCTCCTCTCATGTTTCATGCTCCTCGTATTCCATGATGAGATTTCCATGGACAATCTCGTATCACTCCAGTAAGATAGTTTGTTTTGTTTCTATTTTATTTTCCGTTCCATGATGAGATATGCCATGGACAACATTGTATCACGTTGGTCTCATAGGCCCATTGGGTCTTAGTAGACATTTAATACAACTCTCTCTCTCTCTCTCTCTCTCTCTCTCTCTCTCTCTCTCTCATAAAGGTAAGAACGTAATATTATGCAAAGGTGATGTACACAAGCCACATGGCCAACATCTGGGCTAGAACACAAACAAACTCAGAAAAAGGGGGGAGGGGGGACAGAAATAGTAGACAGTAGACAGTCCAAACAACTGATACATTTTCCTGAGCAATGACGATGCCGCCGGGAAAAAACCCTCTATCAACTATGCACGCAATGGAACTGTGCAGACGATCCAAATCCAAGAAGCGGCCAACTCTCGGCCTATCACATGCGCAGAAGCCATGGCCGAAAGCTGCCATAATAGCAAGCCCCGAATTCGTCCAATATGGCCCTGTATACCCGATTGGCCATCAAAGATGAATGCATTTCGGGTGAGCCATATGTGCTACAATTCAATCCACCTAAAGAAATGAAACAAATCCACAAGTGCAACCTCCACTATTGCACCCAAAAGATTGTTGAAAACCCAATCCCTAACCGAAACATGTGTGTGCGCAATGGACCACCGAGCTCGGGAAACAAAATCCCAAACATGTTTAGCAACTAGGCAATGCATAAATACAAAGTCCTGCTAAAAGCTTCCTCCTGCACAATTGATCCCCTGTAGGCAAACCTCCTACAACACCCGCCAAACAAAGACTTTCCCTTGAAAAGGGATCTTGGAACACCAAACACCCATCAATGTATGCTTCCACCACGAGCATCTTCGAGCTACCCGCCAGACTTTGTTGGCATTTTCAGTAACCCACCTCTTATCCTCAACCAACAAATGGTAGACTTGGTTAGCAGACACTAGCATAAGATCCCCAGGCTTTTAAAGCATCCAATCAGCCCATGGTGTAGCAGCCTCGAGGGCCGGAATATTCCCAAACAAATCTAAATTCTCCTTAATCACACTCCACAATGACCTATAAGACCTGAGAACCCTGAATGCTGACGAATCCGACGGAAAGAGAAAACCCAGCCCCACCTTGGTATCAATGCATCAGCCACCCGCACCAAGCGCAACCTAGCCATACGGTTCAGCTGCTTGCGGAAATCATCCCTCCCTGGCCAAGTCACAACCCATGTGGTAACAAAAGGCTCTCTCTACAAGGAGTTTGCATGAAGCCTATTCTGTGGTGGATTCCAACAAGTATGCGATAAGACTTCTTGCCAAGAGATCAGCAAATGTTAAAAGTCTTCGTTTGATATTATCTTTTGATTTTAATTAAGACATTAACAAAAAAAAACAAAAAACAAAAAACAAAAAACAAAAAACAAAAAACAAAAAACAAACAAAAAACAAAAAAACAAAAACAAAAAACAAAAAACAAAAAACAAAAACAAGAAACAAGAAAACATAACAATTACATGAATGAAAAAAACTTCTTTTTTTCTCTCTTTTTTCTCTTTTTTCTTTTTTCTTTTTCTTTTTTCCCTTTTTTTTTACACACACACACACACACAAAAGCATACACACACTTCTTCTTAATAAGAACTTAAACCTTTTGAGCTGAGATACTAAACAACAACATAAAATAGCAAAACAGAGAACTGTAAACTCTAGACCTAAAGCACGTAAGAGCCGGAACCAAACCATTGATGAGATCGCAATAGTTGTGGATAGTTTCGGAGGTATAGGTTCACCATTTGCTCAGACACTACTACCCATATTGCTATATGCTGACGACATTGTCTTGATCTAAGATTCAGTCGATGGTTTACAGAAACACTTAAATGCATCGACAGATTTTGCAAGGAGAGAGACCTTACGGTCAATTTGGGCAAAACCAACGTTATCATCTCCAACACATCTTATGCAGTCGCCTCACGATTTTCTTTCATATACTAAGATGCCCCAATGGAAATTGTGCAGAAGTAAGCGTATCTAGGAGTCAGTTTTACAGGCCCTTTGTTCTGTATGTGTATCTAGGAGTCACTTTTACAGGCCCTTTGTTCTGCATGACCACAGCTGCCACTGACCGACTTGCGAGGGGGCATGCCTCCCTAGCCCGTATGGAAAGACAATGTTTCCAAGCACATTTCCAAGAACCTCACACTAAATGCTGGCTCTTTGATACTCTAGTACAACCAGCGGCTATGTATGGTGCCTTTTAGGGGCCAGGCCCAGGGAAGGATCACTGGAGGAGCATAGAGAGGCTACAGGTGATGATGTTGTCACACATGATCAAGAGTAAGCCATCTGTACCACATGACATTCTACATGCAGAGTTTGGGGTGGCCCCACTGGTTACAGATGCCCTTTTTCAGATTGTCACTTATATTCAGCATGTATACACGCTTGAGAGAGATCGCCTCCCACGACTAGCACTAGAGTCCTCTATGCAATTATACTGCGAGAGGGAGAGGGAGTGATTGAGACGAGCTGGACTGCCCTCCTCACCAACACGGCCACCACCATTACCGACACATACATGGTACACTGAGGTAGTCGAGTGGTTTCATGCACATGGCATACAGATGGACTGTCTCCCCCCGTTTCAGTATAAATTGGATTCCCCCTACCTTGATCTCTCATGACAGGAGATCGACCGGATCATCTACTCGGGCTACACATACACCAGACATGGGTGTCTCCATCAGAGATTGGTAAGAAGTGTGAGTTCTACAGAGATCACTTCTTGAGACTCTCCGAGGATGGATTCTTTGAGACCCCAGGATACATACAAATACACATGTTACATGCTATGCGTATCATGATCGGCCAGCTCAGGGTATCCTCCCACCGCCTCAAAGTAGAGGCTGGCAGAGCTGAGGATATCCCACATGAGGAGAGGACATGCACAGTATGCACCACAGGAGCAGTAGAGGATGAGGCCCATTACATGTTCAGTTGCCCGGCTTACTACGAGATATGGGGGAGATTCCACTACCTCTTCCGAGAGGGATTCGGACCACTCACACGGGTGATACAATTTGAGGATCAGAGGTGCTTGGGCATGTACTTGATGGAGCTCAGACAACACAAGGTGTAGTGTTGAGGCAGCATGCTCAGAGACAGCCCTAGCTCCGACAGGACACCTCACAGAGAGCCATCACAGATTTCTTTGTGGTACACACATCCACATCGGGGTCCGCTGCCCACAATAGTTCCTCTACTGCGACATCAAGGGCCACCACACGTACCTACGCTCCAACTCCACACCCCAGAGGAGTTCTTAACCAGAGAGCTCAATCCATTCTACGAGGCAAACGTCCCCGACCCAAAGCATCAGGTCCCTCCACCACACAGAGACAGATTTGTGAGGTTCTTCGCCGACATGGCACGCTTCCATCACAAAGGCCTGACATTCACTTCACCATCAAATCGGTTCTGGCTAAGGCAGGTATCGTCACTAGCTGATCACAGCATATCTCACTTTACACAGTATCATCAATTGATCTCACATGTACTATCAGATGTTTTCATTTTACTTTTTCTTTCAGTTTTCCATGGCTCAGGATATCCATGGTACCATTGCATAGCTTTTGGTCTCATAGGCCCTTGGGGTCTTCCGTAGATGTTAATATAACTTTCCTTCTTTCTTTCTTTCTCTCAGTGGATCCTGTGGGCCGACCTCGGACTGCTGCAGACCCACCATGTCCAAGAGGAGTTACGTTGGACTAGGCCTCCGCATTCGAGCATGCCCTATGCCCCCATCCCCCCCGGACATTAGCCATGATCCCCTCATCAGCTCTAGATCCAAGACATGCTCCATTGCCAATGAGCTGCCTTTCCATGTGACTTACCTGAGGGAGACCTCTCGGCCATACTTATTAGCCCCATGCTTGATGTTTTGGAGAGTGGTATACCATCTATTTGGGGCTGATGCTCCTCTCATTTTCATGTTTCATGCTCCTAGTATTCCACGATAAGATTTCCATGGACAGTTTTGTTTCACTCTAGTGAGAGAGTTTTGAGTTCTAATTTTCTTTCCGTTCCACGATGAGATATGCCATGGACATTATTGTATCACTTTGGTCTCATAGGCCCATTGGGTCTTTTGTAGACGCTTGATATACATTTCTTTCTTTCTTTCTAATAGGGCATTGTGTGAAGGCTTCTTACCCTCCAAACCGCCAACACGATTGTCCCCATCCATAAAGTAGGAGATCCCATGGAACCCAGCAACTACACGACCCTCATGATAGGAAATACTCAATGGCCTTTTAGTGAGTTAGCTATTTTGCTGCTCCCATTATTATAATCAGAAAGAATGATAAGTTGCATCTGGGTTACACAAGCTATTTTCCATTATTGGGTTATTATGAGACAGTTGTGCGGATGCACCACTAACGGTTTGGCTTGGACCAAGAGAGCAGACATGCTCATGCCATGCACATGGCGAGTACGTAGGTCGGCGTGTCGAAGGCCTATAGCTGGGCTTCAGTGGTATGGGATGCCAGGATTAGACACGAGCCTATGGGATTGTGCACGAAGCCCTAGCCTTGACTCGGGGGAGATTGGTGGATGCCAATGCGGTTGGGAGGTGAGCTAGCCTGTTAATCAAATCAAATGATTTGATTGAGGACTAACCTTGGTTTTCAGCTGTGTTTAGGGAAGGACTTTACAGTCGGTTGAGCCGCTTGGCCTGGCTGCTCTTGGCTAGTTGGCTGGCCTAGCTTGTCTGGCTGCCTACCAGCTGTAGCAAAGCCATGGGCTGCAGAGAAGCGCACACGGGGGCACACCGGGGAGGGGGGGGGGGGTAAGGGGGGCGCAACAAACAAAAGCGCAGGAGCAACCTGCAAGAAAAAAAAACATGCGCAGGTCAGCAACTAAAAAAGCTGGTGCACATGAAAAAAATAGGCTGGCATTTTTGGGAAATGCAGCATCGTTTTTTGGAAGAAGAAAACAAATCTCTTCTTATTTTCATAAGTGATGGTCTTTTTTTCTAGAAAAAGGGGATTAAAACTAAAAAGCACTTTGACTCTTTTAGAAAAAACTCAAAAACAAGTAAACTCCTTGTCTTTTAGTATAAAAGGGGAGGTTTGCTTAGGAGATCTCCACATTCAAAGGACAATCTCCTTGGTTAAGAGGGCTCAGGGTCTGTGAAGTCTTCCCATGCTTTAACTTAACGTTTACGCAGGATCCCAACGTAAACGAAAGTCAAAGCATGGGAAGACTTCACAAACTCCTGCACAGACCCAGAGTCAGCCACAGACTACGGGTGACCCAAGTTCAAAGAAATCGAAGAAAGCAGAGCAGACTCTTCAGTTCATTAAGGAGGGTCAATGCTTCACTTGTGGTTAGCACATGATGGCAGGAGCCCATGCGTTTGAGGCTAAAGGTAAGATTACTTCTGAGCATACTATTGTTTCAAATCAGAGTTCTTGCAAGGGTTGTAGCTTAAATATGAAAGTTTTTAATCCTACGAACCTAATACGAATGTAAGGGTTAGTCATGGGAAAACTGTACACATTCTTTTGACCCTAGAAGTACTCACAACTTCGTGAATGCCAAGCTTGTGCGGAAGTTGGGAGTGGAGACACAACCAAGTGATCACTAGTATTGTGTCGACATGGCGTCGGGTACACAGTTTTGGGTTCGGCGGGTGTCTCAGTTGCCTATACCTATATAGAGTTACTCAGAGCCACTAGATTTCATGATGATTATGAATTTGGATAGAGTAGATGTTATTATAGGTAAAGAGTGGTTTCATAACCACGATATGTACAGATAGATTGGAAGGGTCATAAGCTATCTTTCATCATGGATGGTGTCCAGTTTTGTCTACAAGGTGATTTTGATGTCCCAACCACTACACTTGTAAACTCAATTGAACTTCGTAATATAGTAAAGGGTTCTAATTATGAAGTGTTCAAGTGTGTTTCATATACCATGTGATTTGATGCTAATTGTGAGTTTAATTTAGTTAGTCTTGATGTATGGGAAACACAAGCTTTAGAGAACATCAGGGCAAAGTTCACCAATGTTTCCAGCTGAGTTACCTCATGGTCTTCTGCCCAATAGATCGGTTGATCATAAGATTGATTTAGTTCCCCAGTCTCAACTTGTGAGCATTGTGCCTTACAGGATGAGCCAGCTGGAAGAGGATGAGATTGCCTAATAGTTGTCAGAATATCGGCACAGATTCATAAGAGTAAATCTCCTTGGGAGCACTAGTACCTCTAAAGCACAAGGACAGAAGTTAGAGAATGTGTGTCAACTATAAAAAGTTGAATAAAGTTACAATCAAGAATAGATATCCCCTTTCCACAGTGGATGATATGATTAATAGGTTGCAGGGAGCTTCCTATTTTTCGAAGATTGACCTTCATACTAGTAATCACCAGATACAGATTGCTCGGGAAGACATCTTTAAGACGCGATTCCGCACGCAGTATGGCCATTACGAGTTTCTCGTGTTATCTTTTGGGTTCACGGATGCTCTTGCTACTTTCTAGCAGATGATGAATGATCTCTTTAGAGACATGGTTGTGTTTCTAGATGATATCTTGATATATAGTCGTACTCTAGAAGAGCATGTTGAGCATTTCCATATCTACCATGAGGTCCAACAAAGAAGGTGAGTAAGGTGGAGCTCTCATTCGCGCTATGAACTGCCAAGGGTATATCATGTCTGGTGAACACTCCCATCCACTGCAAGGGAGGAGGGTCCGGGATCAAGGCCAGCCACTCCGGAGGAATGGAAGAGTCGATGTCAAGGCTAAGTCTATCCCTACCCCAGATCCCAATGAGGCCCCTCTCCTCAGTCTCTGGGGGCAACTATCTGAATGTAAGCCAATCTCTAAGTGACCTACTAATGGGACCCATGCTCAAAGCTCCCCACGATACGTGCATGTGACCACTAGGCAAACGGACCAAGAGGTTCAAGATAAAAGGCTGTTAGCCATGCTCCTCGGACGCAACAGGAGCTTGCTGTTGTAGGGCTGGCCTGAGATGATCCCAAGCACGCAAGAGACTAGCTGCAAATCTTTCCTCGAATGCAGGGCTAAAGCCACAAGCCCGCATCTCTATGAAAATCCATCTTGAACTCGGAGGCGAAAGGCCTCCCAGAATCGGAGTGCGGGTAAAAATCCTAGCCAAGAGGACGTCCTTCCAAGACTCGCTGCCTAGAAGAAGGCCACGAACAATCAACTTGCCCAAAAGGGCAAGACACTAAATGGAGGGGTCGATGATGCCCACACCCCCTCTACGTCGAGGATGAATGATCACTCTCCAAGCCCGAGCAGGCCTCTTGTTACCAGTCCACAGAAAGTTGCGAATCAATTGCTGAACCTGACCAATGCAAGCCCGGGAGAAGACCCAACAACAGGTGGCAAGAAGAACCTGGTTCACCACCCCGACCCGGCCAACTAAGGAAAGCCTAGCTGCACTCCAGTATAATAGCTTCTTCCGAATGCTTAAAAGAAGAGCGGCTAGCTATTGCTTAGAGGAAATATCGATGCCCACCTGGCATCCCCAAGATAACGAACTGAAGTGCCGCTCGGGATCCACTGAAAAGTCTCAACTGGATGCTAAGTCGGGACGGATGATAAGCCAACCCAAAATCCACACTTGTGCCAATTGATATGCACTCCAAATGCACAGCAGAAGATCTCTATTGCTTCGGCGAATCTCTCGAGGTTCCCCTGGTCTCCAGACAGGTATGCTACTGTGTCATCGGCAAACTCAGAATCAAGCAACTCCTCCTGCACGCGGATAGTCCCTGGAGCCCCGTCTCCTGAGCGGAGAGAAAACTATTCATCGCTGAGCTATAAACAGAAAAAGATAAGGTGCTTGTGGGGAAAGCCTTGCCAGACCAAGCAAGAAAGCGGAAATATGTTGCCTTTGGCTCCTTGAATGAGAACCTGGTAGTGCAAAGCCGAGTAGAGTCCAAAAACACCTTAGACCCCCTCCTTCGAAAATCCCATCCTGCACACCGTCTCCTCCAGAAAGCCCCAATCCACTCTATCATAGGCTTTCTCGAAATCAAGAAGGAGAATAATAAGATCTTGCTATCGCAAAATGGCCAAAGCGGTCAACTCCTAGAAAGTGAAGATGTTGTCCAGAATGCTCCAATCCTAAACGAAACATGTCTATGTACCATGAATCAAGTCAGGGAGGAAGGGCTGTAGTCATCGGCTGATGGCCTTGGATAGAATTTTGTAGGCGGTCCCTACGAGAGTGATGGGTCTTCAATGTCAAATCTCCAATCTATCACCACACTCCTTGGGAATTAAATGGATCAATCCCTCTGCCACCCTCTCTAGCATGGCTCCCATAATCATTATCTCCTTGAAGGCAGCTCTAAGGCCACCATCCATGAGATCCCAGTGTTAGAGAAATAAGGAGACTGCAGCCCCCGTCCTCTCTTGGGCATTTTTCCCTAGATAGTGCCATTGTGAGGTAACGAGCAGCAATCAGTCTTTGCCTCTACAACTCCTCTCTATCAACCCTCAACCCTTAGAACATATGAGAGGAACACCTTAAGACTCTTTGTTAAACTCCAAAACCACCATGACCAACCCTTACTGAACAAACATGAACCTCCCAAGAAGATTTCACACTAATTTTTATTCCAAATAAGCAGATGTGGTATAATGCTAGATATTGGGTAAGTGTACACCCAATTGACAAGCAAGCCACTGACACACTTGAATGGAATAAAAACAAAACTCTTAACCTCACATAAAAAACCCCATGAGAATAATGACCAACCAACACATCACCATAGTCATCCCAAGAAAAATAAACATTGTTGATATATATCCTAACTCTATATAAAAACCACTGCTGGGTACAACCATGAGATAGATACATGACTTTGTTTACCAAAAGATACAAACATCCACATAAAGTCAGTTACTATCCACATCTTCTTCCTCTACTATTTTTGCATCTATTACCCAGTCTGGAAGATCTCGAGCAATACGAACATTACCCAACCCTACTTATAATTGGAGTAGGACAAACCACTCATAATCAGTGCGGAAAGAACCTACAATGTTGCGTGGAAACCCACAGTGGATATGTGTTGTAGCCAGGGTTCCAGTACAAGAGAGAGAATCATGGTGTAAATCTTTTGATCACCCCCACACCTAATAAAGCATATAACACTTAGATTGTTACAAGTTGTCAATGTTTAATGAGATGTGACTCCAGCTTATGTTTAACCTTTCTCTCCTTGAGATTGATCTTAACCTATCAACTTAAAACCCAGCTAATATGATACCCATAAGTGAATATTTTGAGAGAGAGTGCTCACACAACACCCCACACATCACACATACACATTGGAATAGAGTGAAGCTTTACAAGGTTTTGACTAGAATAGGCACCACCACAATGACACAAACTCATCGACACCACACATCCATGATTAAGAGCATCATCTCAAAACAAGCTCTCACATCACACATGCACAACAAGATAGCCTTGCCCGGGATTAAATAAAAATAATCTCCAATGCCTTTGATTTTACAACCTAGTCATGTGAATAGCCCCAGCTTCACAAACCACCAAAGAGTAATGCCTTCTTGTGAATAGCCCCAACAGCAAACACCCATACGAATATGAGGGGAAGCAAGAAAGTTGCGCTGAATCTCTCGTGCAAGAAAATACTCATATATCAAGCAAAGCCCCCGGTAGTCTATCCAAGTGCAGGAAACCTCAATATAGATAGCTTTCAAGGCCTTCACTCCATTCCTCACAATGATCCTGAGCTTCGCCCTCAACACTACATAAAGCCTGACAAGCTCACAGTCAACTTGATTCTCTCTTAAATGAGCTCAGGTAATCAGAGCAGCAGCTTCTCCCCCTCTTCTAAGTACAGAAGCTCCCAACCTCGGATCACATCGTTTATTCATAGTTTTTCAAATGTTAGGCACCCTCGGAGGCAATTGGATCTTCCTTCCTGTTGGAACTAAGTGCTCACTAGGAGTACTTTTACTAAATGCTCACTAGGAGTTTTTTTAGTCTTGGTCATCTCAATGTATGCCATGTGGCACTCAGGGATTTATCCCATATGCACTCATGCTCAGCTCTTGTACTTTCCCCCTATATATTCAAGGGGTCACATCAATGGAAGTATCTCAGCGTGTTTTTGTCTTCTCTGATTTCAGTTTTCAGCTTTAGTCTAATTTCTGCTTGCCATGTTTCTAACATGGTATCAGAGCAGGTCTCCACCTAGCTCCCATTGCAGCCCTAGCTCATCTTCATCTTCTTCTCTGTAGCCCTCAGGCATCTCTTCAAACATCAACAATTTATCTTCAGCAAGGCAGTGTTTTTCTCATGCAGTTCGTCATACCTTCTTAGCCTATCTTCGCCATGCACCCCATCTTCGACACGCTGCAGTTTCTTGTGCAGCTCGTGGTTCACATGGTGGTGCGCACCTTCTTCTTCATGGCGATTTTCCTTAGCAACCCACGCATCTTTTTGCAGCTCGTCATATCAGTAAGCAACCCGCCAAGCCTAATCTGCAAACGGTTCATCAACAGCAGCACGTTTTTCACTGTTTTCAGGCTGCGCAACCCCTTTCCTCATCGATTATCTGCTGGGAACATCCCGTCTAATCAGTCTGCTGCTGCGTTTTCCTCTTTGGGTCACATTTTGGTGCAAAAGCACGTCACCCTGCATCAACTTCTTTATGGAAAGCAGGCCCAACAAGTGTCCTCATGCTGGCTACTCAATTTCCCTCAGATTTCAAGGTATGGGTGGTCTTGGTTCGTCAATTTTTCAGCTAGGCCCAAGTGCCCTTTTTTCTTTCATGACCAGCAACCTCTTCATGCTCAGCCATTCACGGGTTACCCCTCTGGATAGACGGTCAAAAATATGGTTTTGAAAGAGAGGGAAGACCTGCTCAGAGGCTGAAGCAGCAAAATCAGGAATTTTCATTTTTCTTTCATATTCAAACGTCATTTTCATTTTCAATGTACAGGAATAGACACTGCCCTTGCTCATTAGTCAATGCAAGAGGTAAGACCTTCCCTTCGTCTATCTGTCTCTCATGTATGGGATTAGACACTGCCAAATATGGTAAGACCTTCCCATCTCTCTCATATTTGTCTATGCTTTCATGCTATCTACCACCATTGATCACCAATGATGTAGATCATGGGGTAAAGTCATGTCTATTTGTCTACATGGACTTATCTTTGTCCCTATCCAAGAGGCACCCCTGCATTACCCACTCTAGTAGGAGGATTGCCCTTGAGGAGGGATTATCTATCAAGGTCCATCTCTCTGTCTATCTACAATCAGTCAGTCTCTCTGTCTATGTGTCTATCTTGTGTGATCTTACAGTCACATGTCTCTGACACTCTGTCTATCAGTCTATATGCCTATCTTTTGTGGATTAGTTACCCACATGTCTTTGGCATTTTGTCTATGTCCCCATCTATCATCTAGTTGTCAGACTCTCTAATGTCTATTTGACAGTCTCTTTGTCTGTGGGACCACTCTACTGGCTGATTGTCTATGTCTAAGTCTATGATCCATTTCTGTCCCTACCCTTGTGGACCCATATGAGGATATCACTTGAGGAGGGGTGTCTTAGGATCTTGTCTTATGTTTCTGTCTTTCAGTCTTAGTCATTTTATCTTGGCTTGTCTGTCTGTCTAGTCATCAGTCATCAGTCTCTTCATCTTGCCTTATTATCTATCTTTGTCATCTGTCATCTTGTCACTCATGTCCTCCTAGTATCACTTAAGGAGGGTGTTGGAACTAAGTGCTCACTAGGAGTACTTTTACTAAATGCTCACTAGGAGTTTTTTTAGTCTTGGTCATCTCAGTGTATGCCATGTGGCACTCAGGGATTTATCCCATATGCACTCATGCTCAGCTCTTGTACTTTCCCCCTATATATTCAAGGGGTCACATCAATGGAAGTATCTCAGCGTGTTTTTGTCTTCTCTGATTTCAGTTTTCAGCTTTAGTCTAATTTCTGCTCACCATGTTTCTAACACTTCCTTTCTAACTCTGATGCCGACGGTGCCGGCCATGCACATGGTTCTCTTGCTTCTTCAGTCGACTGCATTGCCATCGTCATGCTTTAGCCATTCTCCTTCTAATTCAGTCGTGGCCGCTTCTCCTCGACAATCAGGAAGCTCCCCTTGCGACCGGCTCCTTGGCGACTCCTTCAAAGCTCTCATCACCTCCAACGTGGCTTGTCGGCGCTCCAACTCTTGCATTTGCCTCTAGTACTAAGGTTATTAAATCTTAGTTTTGTTTTTTGAAATTTTAATAGCCTAACCCTTGTTCACAAGCTTCCTATTTGTAAGTCCACCACACCACCACCACATTGCTACTTGTCCGCGGCCACTACATCACCATAAGTCCCACTATCAAGGCACCACGTCAAGACCATCACATACTCGAAGCAAGTGACATAGCCTTCCGAAAGTAAATTTCCGAGATCAAGAGTGCAATGTCATTGAGAGCTTCTTCAGAAGAGTTGTCATCATGTCTTAAACTATGATGTTTACCCATACAATGCATAATGCTATAAATATACAAAATGTAGAGATGCATTTCAAAACACAATACCCTCTACTCTAATGAATAACCATGCTGTAGCACCTACCCTAAGTGCAAACCGACCATCATTGCTTGACACACAAACTCTAGAGTTCTATACAAATATACATGTTTTTTTGGTCTTTTTTTCTAGCCCCACACCATCATGGCCTCCACCGGCTCCTCTGCAGTGAGGGAAGTCAATAGGACACTCCGGAGAGAGCAGAAGGAACCACCTCTATCGCCAAACCTGCTCATGTGCATCCAACACTTGTGAATATAGGGGGGCACCCATGAGAAGAGAGCTAAAGAAATATGTGACAATGGCTCTCACATGGAGGGGGTTTGTAACAATGGATCCGTCCTGGCCTCGCAACCTACGGATACCATCTCTCCACCTGTGCAAGCTTGCAATCTCAAAGAAACCCCCAATGACCATGTCTCCCGCTTGTGTCCAAGAGGAGGTTCTCGCTTTGTATTTGTACTCCACCCTCCACTCCTCTATGGATCTGAGCTCTCTACGGGCGACAGCCAACTGACCCTCAATCCACAGGCTATCTGGTGCTCTCTCTTGAAGCCGCTATAAGGAAGCTAGGCTGCAGTGAATGCTCCTCTCCTACACTCGGAAGCTAGCCAATCTGCTGCCTCCTATAATAAAATGTTAATCTCTCCAAGGCCCGCATCAAAGGCGCCTACGGCTCTATCCTGCTGCTGCATATCTCAGAGTCCTAAATGAGGCTATCAGGGATCCAGGTGCTCAAATGTTCGTCCTACCTCTAGGGATCCAGGTGCTCAAATGTTCGTCCTGCCTCCAAGGATGGAATAACCGGTGCATGATCCAAGAACGTAGTGCCTACCAAAATACCAATCATGCCACCACGGCCACAAGCCCACTCATCTACATAGAACCGATCTAATTTGGACAAGTTAAGGCCTGTACTCCTCCTGTTAGATCTCGTGAAGCACAAACTCCCAGGGCTGCGTCCAAACTCCAATAAATGCCAACGGTCCTGCCCCCTCAAAGCCAAAATCAACTCCTCCCAAGCCAAGTACTATGTACCAGAAATTGTAGCCATGCCACATTCGAGTCTGTCCTCTGCCAACTCTAACATGTTGAAATCCCCTCCCATACACCAAAAATCTGCCTGTGGAAGGGACTGACGAACTGTACTCCAGAAGGTCGCTCTGCCTACTGCGGCATTCAGTGCATATACGTTCAAAAAGCCCACACTGTCCTCTCCAATCTTGATGATCACCCACTGAGCTCATCCACAGTGACAATGGTGCCTGAGTCAACCACAGCAGGCAATAGCTTCTTGCTAACGGAAATGCATACTCCACCGTGTCCTAGAGGGGCCAAAAGAATGGGACCAAAATCCTGCCTTGCACGATCTTCCCGCAGTGTCGGGTACGCCCCTCTTTTGATGATGCTCCTTGATGAAGAGAATGTCGATGGGTCCACTTGACTGCTGCTCTATGAAGCTCCTCTCTAAGGACACCATGCCTCTGAAAGCACTATGGTCTCCCAAAACCCTGACTATTCCATGAGACAATCTGCATAACTAAAATCTGTGGGAGGCAGAACTGTCAGAACTGCCCTCCACTCAAAGAGTCTTGGGAGTGGGTTTCCACAAAGAGAAGTCACTCTCGGCCCTCGGGTGAAGCCGCGCCAAATGGGCACAAATCTTGCCCTCCATGTGGAGCCACTCTGTCCAAGCCCTTGAATATGCATACTCTAGGCTCCACCTATCGTAATGCAGGTATCTGTAGGGGAGGAGTGCTGCCACTAAAGCATGAAGAAACACAAAAAGAAGCACCTCCAGGCTGGAGGACACCATCTCCCCTAGAGATCTCTATGGCCATAGCCACCCAACTTCATCCGAGCCAAGGGCCATAAGTGAGTAAGCACGTCGGTGATACACAGATCATGCAAATGGTGTGAGAGCTCTATGGCTTGCCCGTGAATAGCGGCAAACACTGACTCCATGCTCCAATCCATCACTGTGCACTCAGGGGGAAGGAGAAGATCATCATGCCACTCTCTATGGTGGAACTTGGAAGGCCTGGAGTGATGTAACACCACACATATATGAATGGGAGCCATTGTCTCCTTGAACATACCAACTCCTTTGATGGGAAGGCATCAAAAGAAGTTGTAGTCAATTGGCTACCCCAACACCCAAGGTGGCCGCCTGGCGACTCTGGAGGGAGAGCCCACACTGGAGGAAGCCCTGGAGTGATGTAACACCACACATATACGAATGGGAGCTATCGTCTCCTCGAACACACTAGCTCCTTCAACAGGAAGGCATTGTAGTCAACTTGCTACCCTAGCACCCGTAGGGGTGACTCTAGAGGGAGAGCTCGCACCAAAGAGGAAGAGATGGTCATCTCTACCAGCTCTGTAAAATGATGGATCAAACAGCGGACTGAACTAGCCTCTTGCCTCCGCTCCTGGTCATGCGCAATTGGAGGGCGGTGGGAGTGGAGAGGTGGAAGGGGCGAGGTGGGGGGAGGGGGGGGGGTGTAAGTAGGGGGTTCCGATGAAGTCGGAGCACAGGGAGCTGCAAGGGGGAAGCCAGAGCAGAAGGCGAGGGCGGGGGGGAGGGATGGACAAGGGCTAAGTAGGGGGGCCAGGAGGGCAAGGGTTCACCTGTGCGGGGGAGGTGGCAGGGGCTGCGAGGTGAGGCCCACCGAAGGCTTTGAAGGGTCAGAGAGCCTCGCGAGAATCTGGATGCCTAGAGAGGGGTCTTGACGAGGCAACAGTCTCCAAACAGGGAGGCAAAGGCAGGTTCGTCGAGGGTTTTTTTTGGGGGGTGGGGGGGGGGGGGGGGGGCATCGTCGGGGCTGATGAGATAAATGCTCGTAACGGTTCTCTGACAAAACCATATCCTCCTATGTCCTGCCAGCATGACGCGCCTAGCAGTGCTGCTCTACTCTAGAAGTCTTGCCGATTGTTCTGCATGCGGTCTGCCACTCTCCTACACGGGGATCGACCGAGGTCGGGTCCTAGTGCTCTAGTGCCTAGGGGACCATATTCCTCCCACCCCCTTGATGAAGATCTAAACTAGGAACGAGGGTGGGGGGGACCACTAGAGGTTTCCTCCTGCACTCACGGCAACGAGGGCAAGTTCTAGCAAGGTGTCCCATCTACCGGCAAATGAAACGTTGGCTTGGCAGGCTGGAGTACTCAACTCTCTGCAAAACAGGATCTCCCCAGAGGCAAGAAAGCGATATGGAATGAGGAACTGACTCCAAAGAGGCTATCCAGATATGAAGGGATGGAATCCCAACCGTCCAAGCAAGAACCGAAGTGGCGGTGGGGGGAGATTCCATCACTCTCCCAAGAACATCACCTATCACCGGGAAGAGAGAAAGGTATTCCTTCCTGAGACCAAGAAAGCAGACTGTCACAGGAAAGCCTGAGATGTCAGCCACAAGGTCGGACGCTAGGTCGAAGTCGTGCTACCACCTCGCAAAGAAGGCCTGGGCTGTACACAGTGCCACGGGGCTCAGCTGCATGACTCTGTCTGAAGCTGCAGGTGAATCAAACTCAACTTGGTTGTAGCCACATCCCAAGGGATGAATATCAATGAAATTTCAGGCACGCCAATAAGGCTTGTCTGTAACAGATCCCTGATCTGTCCACGCGTCGAGGGCGGCTACCCATAATCTTGCAAACCAAGGTGGAGGCCTCCAAAGATGCAACTGTCAAAGTCCTCCTGGAGCTTCGAAAACCAGGAGTTGCTGAAACTTGCCTAAATGGAGACTGCCCAAAGTTCAAAGCACCTATCCAGGGAGATGGAGGACCCACCGGGGGGGCGGGGGGGGCGGGGGGGGCGGGGGGCACGGGAGAGAGACACACCAAAGGAAGAGGCGCAGGAGGTGGACACGCAGATGGCAGAGGGGGGGCACCACAGAGAGGGACGAAGGCTAGGGCGATTAGAGGAGGGGGGCTCAGGTGGTGCGCCACAGGGGAAGGCGGGAGAGGCAGCAAGGAGGGAGGCGGCGAAGGAGGGAAAGCAGGAGGCAACGAGGCAGCGGCGAAGGGGGGGGAAGTGAGAGGCAGTGGGGAAGGGGCCGCGAAGGCGGGGGGGTTGTGCACAGAGGACGGAAGGGCTGAAGCAATGGCGATGGCAGGAGGGGGCTGTGCACAGAGGACCCGCAGGAGGGGGGGGGAGAGAGAGAGAGAGAGAGAGAGAGAGAGAGATTTGCAACAGCAAGTACAAATGGGGGGAGCTCCAGCTCCTGGTCACGCTAACCCGATCCCCAATAAACTACTTTGTTCATGATCACCCCACAGAGGAGCCCTACTTGTGTAGATGTCTGCCCTATTATGAGATTTGCACGAGATTCTGTTGTCTTTTCGAAGATGGATTCAGTCCTCTCACAAGTTATGGAGTATCGGGATCAAGGATGCTTGGGTATGTCGCTACTCAAGCTCTGCCACCATGGGACGCCGTGCCCAGCAGTGCTCGGAGTCAAAGCCACTGAGATGCTTTTCAGACCTCCGTTACCCACTGCATTCTAATAGACTTCTTTAGACTACCTCGGCCTGCAACAAAGGAGGCCACTCAAGCCCCACATGGACAGAGGGATCACACAAGCCATCGACATATCAAAGCGTGGAACCCCTTGGTCCACACGCATACATGGAGCCACTAGAGAGAGAGCCTGATCCCACCTCGTGCTCTATTCGTCTTCCACCGCCTGCTCCTCCTCCCTCCCACCGCCCCCCCTCCCCCTCCCCCCTGCTTAACCTCTACCCTCTGAAGTCTTAGTTGCTTGGGCTTTTTTCTTTGTGCAAGTCTCGGCATCTTCTGGTCCTGAACCCCAAGAGGACTCCATGGCAGACGCTCCACCATCCCCGACCGAGGCCATAGACCTTGCCTGTACTATGTAGGCACTTCCTAGCAGATCTGTTCACGAAGGCACTTCCTCATGAAAAGTTCGAAGCTTTCCACAAAGCTTTGGGCTTACTTCCTTTCGGGGATTGGTCTGCCATCTCCCTGTACATGTTCACATCATCACTCCGGGGAGTTCGTAGACATCTACGTCATGGCAGTGATGGGTGAACTCCAATAGGACCAGCTTGGGCACTTTTTACCCTCATAAGAGGGGTTTTTATCCCCTGCACTCTAGGTGTGAACCCACCCTTACTTCATAATAGGGTTCATCTTATATTGTACTTTTGGCACTTATCACGTAATCTACAACATTGCTTTGTGTGCCTCTCCTTGTACTCTCAAGACTGTACTTCTTTGTGTGTGGATTTTTGTGCTTGGTTGTAGCATCTCTCCAACAATACATACATACACGTATGTATGTGGGCTATACATACATATATACATGTATGCATGCTTTCTTTCTTTCTTGTTGTGGGCTATGCATACATATATACACGTGTACATGCATGTATGTGTGTATGTATGTATGGTTATGTTTTAACCTTTCCACGAGCCCTCAAGCAATGTAATTTGGGGATGCATCAAAAGCCAATCTGGAGAGTCATTTCGGAAATGATGCAACCTTTTCAGCCAATCCCAATGCTTGAGGAGACAAGGAGACTTCAAGATTGGTATTTTGATAGGCAGCTTCCGGGATATACTCTTGTGCCTTTTTACCAATTGTCCGTGGCCAAGGCTTACAGGCTGCTCTTTTTTTTTCCTTTTTTTCCCCACTGGCCTTCCTTTGGCCCAAGATCCTCCCATAGTTACCAAATTTCACCGCTCGTAGGCACTTATTTATCCACCCATAGTAGGCGATGCCGCCAAGGAAGCACCAAGGGGGGTTTTGAACCCAAGACCTCTTGGTCCTAGGCAAACACCTTCACCACTTGAGCTATCACCTCATTGGCAACATGTTGCTCTTTACAACACCCCCCCCCCCCCCCCCCCATGGATTGAGGATCATGCAAATCGCCTCTGGCATATGTCGAAATCTCTTGCTTGGTGGAAAGCTACATTGAAAAGAATTTGGAAGAGCAAATCGCCCCTCAAGTAACGGCTGTTTCTATACAGATGTGTGGTTGGGTATTCCTAGTGGGAACTCTTTTGGCACGGAGGCATATTGCCACTGCATCTTGTAGGTGGTGCTCCCATCCTAGAGAGATGATGCCTCACCTTCTGTGGTATTGCTTTCACTCTCGGGGTTTTCTTGATGATTTGTCCAGACACCTCTGGGATCATTTTCCAGGGCGCGCGAATGTTTTGGCTTTTTGGTTGCCTTTCTCCTCCACTACCAGCTTATACAGACTTCCTTGACTGGACAAGATTTTGGGCATTGTGGACCATCTACCATGCTCCGAATCAGCTCCTCTAGAGATTTTGTTCAACTCTTTGCTTACTTCCAAAGAGCCCTTCTACAATCCCTTTGAGATTCTCATGAAATCGGAGGGCTTTCCTTTCAGCAACCAGAAGTGTTTTCCCACTGTTTTTGAACTAAGTAGTAGCTGCCACACTCTAGGACAACTATGAATATACATTTTTTTTTCTAATGAGAGAGTGGTTTCACTATATATATATATAAAAAGTAAGTATGTATGGGAAAGTTTTTCCTTGAACACAAGCTTCATTTTATCATTGTGGTGGATGTGCTTCTTCTGCATGCACACATGTAAGGAATTCCAAGAACAAATATCCTCTTGTCAGCTGCTGCAGGAAAACATTCCACTCTAATGCATCACACGGAGAAGAGGTTTACCTTTCTTTGGACATTATCCTATGCATTGAAATCAGATGTGACAAAACCAACAAGGATTTCTTTAAGTTGTCTCCATTGCTTTGAAAAAAACACTATAAGATATTCCTAAGATAAATCATACAGATGTTAAGAAGGCTATACCATCCACTGGTGCCGTGTATAGTAGTGACCAGTAGCCTGACAAGAAGGGTGAGTTGACTGGATCTTTAGTGGGATTTGCATTTTCCAATTCCTGAAGCAGTGCAAGAGTCCAAAGTCAATTCGATTTATTAAACATAAACATGCACCCAAATCAACTTTGTTCATCTTATGGATTACTACCTCCCACAGATGCATGTGGACAAACAGGTATAAAGCAAAAACAAACAGGATACCATACCACGCCCTTAATGAGAGCCCTAAAAAGAGAGGCAAGGTGTCCTTCATGCAAACAATAAGCATGGATAACATGAGTTGGATGCCTAGGAAGGGCGTGTCCCACCATAAGACATCATACACAAGCCATAGGGGCAGTATAGCATAAGTTTGTGAAGGAAAGAAATACACTAATTTATAGGCTGTAGGCAAGCCCACAACCACGTGTACCACATGATTAGCCAACATATTATGCTCCAATAATAATAGGTGTTCCCCACAGCTTAGTAAATTCATGGCATCCTTATCCTTCCACATCCTTTTAGGCTTCGAGCTCTACAATAATGGATTTCCAATACAGTTGCATGCCCTAGCACGGGGGTGTCCCACCATAAGACATCATACACAAGCCATAGGGCATAAGTTCATGGAAAAAAGAAATACAATAATTTATAGTCTGTGGGCAAGCCCACATGCCATGCCCTGATAACCACATGTACCACATGATAGTCCACATATTATCGTCCACATGATAATAATTTCCTTCCCCACAGCTTAGTAAATTCATGGCATCCTTACCCTTCCACGTCCTTTTAGCCTTCAAGCTTTACAATAATGGATTTCCAACACACACACGATTCCAATAACCTTCATTTTCTTGGACGTCTCCAATTCTCACACTCATGAAGCAATGTTTCTATAAGGTTCTACGCATCCCAAATGCTCCCTAACAGCACATATAGTCTCCTTATCCTTCTACATAATTTTAGCCTATGCTTCAATTTCTGCAATTTAAAAATTGCCCCAATCCACATGTTTTCTGTTACAGTCTAAACTTTAGAGCATCAATATGATCAGTTTTACATGTAGAATAGCTAACTGTTAGAATCAATGCTTTGCCCCCACTATGAAATGCCCAAGCTCTGGCTAGCTCATGTATGTAAGGCCTCTATTACGAGTAGTAGCCATGGTGAGCAGCCCAGATGAGAGATTCCCAAGACACTCTGTCCTTCGACTATGGGTCCTAAATGGGTTCTGAGATAGTTTTATGACTCAACATTGGTCAGTGGAATTGTCATAGTGACCCAATTGGCAACTACCATACAGAGGACGAAACCTTCAAGTCACAAAAAATTCATATCAAGCTGTCAACAAGCAAGCGTCAACTCAGCTGGAGCCATGATTGCAAGCTTAGATTGAGCTAGTTAAAGGCATTAGATAGCTCCCATGTTCAATTACATAGATAGCTCCCATGTTCAATTACACATTGTCAAATTGACAACTATGCAAGTGAGTTGGTTGCCGTATGGCATACATCAAGTCACCAACAGCAGCAAGAGGCCAGCCCACTATTCTCATAAACGTTGCATAGCTAAATTGTACCATCCCATCTCATAGCACAGGAAACCAGCATGGATTGCATTATACACAGCACCAATGCAAAAGCTCCACATCCACAATGCAACCACCTTGAAGCCCTGAAAAGTCTACAAAAGCAGTAGAATTAAGTAATTGACAAAGTGCAGCCAAATCTCCAATAGAATTAAGCTCAAATCTCCAACACAAGGTGCCTTTACCTGGTCACACACCACCTTCATAACAAAAATTTTTGCATACTCCACCCCTCCATATCCAAACGATCCAAGCTTAAAAACATACATGCACACACACACATGCATACTAAGAGAAAGAAAGAAAGATATACCTAGATGAATCCAAGAACATCCCAAATTCACACATGCAAACTGAGAAAACATACATGCACACACACACACACACACACGCATATTGAGAGAAAGACATAAAGATATACATAGATGAATCCAGGAACATGCCCAAATTCACCTTATAAGAAAGTGCAATTTATAACCTCATGGTAGTCATCCACAAGACAATAAACCATCAACTCCATCATGCATAGTGCGGACTAGATACTACGACATCCCCACTAACGTCATCAGTGCCCAATAGTGGGTGTATAAAAGACCAAAACGCTGTTATATAAAAGCCATGAGTAAACTGGATGTCAAGACAACATGAAAAAAATAAAAGCCTAGCTGCTGAAAGGATAGACAGGGTCAATGTACTACATAGATCCTGTGCATACAATAAAGTACAGCAGAGGAACTTCATGTGTCCGGGGTCATAATTTGTCGTCCTCATGGACTGTGTACTTGGCCTCAACATCCACCACCTGTGGGGCTGCCTCTCTGTAACATTGAAGCAAGTCCTAGCGCATGGAGGGTGTGGTTCTTTAGGAACGGAAGCGGGGGTGTCTATGGGGTTCCCTTCTAGGGCCACGCTCTTGGTGAGGAGGATTGAGAAGTTCCGGGTCATGATGTTCACCTGCATGATCTAGAGCAAACCATCGGTACCACACCAGCGGTGATGTATGGGGTCCCCTTCTAGGGGCCAGCTCTTGGTGAGGAGGATTGAGAAGCTCCAGGTCATGATGTTCACCTGCATGATCTGGAGCAAACCATTGGTACCACACCCCATCATCCAAGCAGAGTTTGTGGCAGCCCATTTGAAGGTAGATGCACTTTTGCAGACTGCCTTACATACAGCACCTCCACATCCTGGACACCCATGGATTACCGAGCTTGCTTGGAAGTCCTCTCCCAGCTAGCACACCAAGGACATGACCAGATTCAGTGGGCCAGAGACTCACGCTGATTCCTTACACGAGAGCTTGGCACCTGTGGGCCTACATTGTCACGTGGCACATGTGACCCTTATATATATATATATATATATATATTCCCATCAGGATAGATGCTCCGTCTCACCCACCAACCTGATCATCCGGTTGGATTTCACCCGCCAGCATACCACACCACATGGCTCACCCCCTCCGAACTCCCCACAAAGATGCAGTTCTATAGAGATCATTTCTTGAGGGTCACAGTGGATAGATTCATCCATACGCCAGGGTATATGTACAGACATATGTCACATGCCATGAGGATCACGATTGGGTAGGTCTGGGTTTCATCTCACCGGACTCAGACTAGAGACAAGGAGAACTGAGGACATTGCCTGGAAGGACAGGATTTGTACACTACTCTATGAAAGTAGAGACAGAGGAGCATTATATCTGTAGGTGCCCAATACACACCTGAGGGAGATTCCACTACCTTTTCCAAGAGGGATTTGGTACCCGAGCCCACTGATCCACCCGAGAGGACTAGATGCAATCCTGCGCTGCATACCTCAACCTTCTGGAATCACCCTGGACCAAGCTCACCAACTAGTACTTGCCGCCCACAGGGGCCCAGTCCGCAGCAGCCCTCCACACAACAGCTCCATATCAGGAAGATTCTCCAACGCCATAGAAAAAACTTCCCATTAGCAGTGGACATGGCGAGTCTCTCTATATGGTTCCACGGCACATCTGGGAATGCCATGCCTCCATGCACATTCTGAAAACCAGTTCTTCTTTTTGACTCCATGGTCTAGCCCTGCAGCTATGTATGGGGTACCAACTTGGAAGCTTAAATAAATAGATAGGAAGGGCCAAGATTGAGAACCTTCAAGTAATGGTATGCTCTCCTGACTCAGTCTCACAAGACATCATTTTAATTTTCCAATCACTCATATCTCCAATCCCCTGCAACTAACCGTCTTCCAAAGCTTGAACTCATCTCATCCATCTAGCTGGTAGATAAATATCATATCCACCCTTGATGCTCCCAACTTTGATCTAAGCAGTCCAGCTTAACCAGATCATATGAAAGAACATAACTTCTGAACTTGGACTTGGATTAAACCACCACACCTCCCAAAAGAGACAGACTTCCAGAGAAATTATTACTTACTTATCATTGAGTCCCAATACTTGCAGATGCATTTGTCTCACACCCTGAGGATCGCCATTGGTTACAAATTACAACAGAGTTCCATCATCCCACCTGAGATGTGAGACCGGCCGGCTACATGCAGTCCACAATCACTCTAAGATTGCAATACTAATTAAGTGTATGACATGAGGGAAATTGAGACTGAGAAACACTCTCTTCAAACCTGTTTAATATGAGATTCAAGGAAGGGACCATTGCCATATAACGGTTTTGGGCCTGTCTCAACTTTCAATCAATACAAAGACCAGCCATGTTTGTGCCCTTTTCTTTTAACGATAAGAAAAAAAATATTAATGCCAGAGTGGGTACTGAATTACATGCCATCATGTCCACTATGGGAGTGGGTAGATTTGAACCCAGTACCTCCACGTAGGCAGATGTGAGCACTACGGCTGGGCTTCGACCCAAGAGGCAATCATAAGAAAGTACTGGGATAGATCTTGGGTGGCCACAAAGACTTCTTATCTCTTTTCACGATGTTACTGCAGCAGATTGCAAAAAATGGACTGGGGAAGGGTGGACTCATCCTAAGACATCCGATCAGACGATTCAGATACACTCCTTGGAGACCACCACCGAAACTCCATGCCCACCTACGTGGGGCATAGATGACATTGCTGTAAGAGTGAGAAATACTAGACGTCCAAGGCCTCACCATGTGACCTCAAATAGACAAGCATAGGCAGGTGGCTCTTATCATACAGAGGCATTAAGATGTGCCACGACCCACTCATTACTCTGAGACTCTCATTACGAGGCAGAAGAGCAAATGTTGCAATATATATGTATGGGGACACACATGTTCTCTTAACACACAGTGCTAGGTGCACCTGCACCACGTATCACTTTTTTTTCCCCGGGAAATAGATCCTTCTATTAGTTATATGAAAAACCAGCCAACAGGCTGACGTACTCACTGCCTTGCCTGCCCAACGTGCCATGCCGCAATGCTGCTGCTCAGTATCACACATCACTTAATCGGTTACCTTCTTAGCTGGGCGGCACTTTACAAACTACATTTCAGTTAGTTATTTAATCAGTTTCTTTCTTTCAAGCCAATATGCATGATAGATGCACTTTTGACATATCACCTACTTGATCCTATAATGGCCGCTTTTTGTCAGCTTTCTGGATCCTGTTTAAGGAAATTTTATGGTAACTTTTTGAGTCTGTAAACTGCAAAAATAACTCTAAAACCTTGTATGGACACAAGAAGACAGATGGAACAAAAGTTAACTAAACAAGGTCACTCACTATGTTTAATTCAAGCATCAAGCAAGTTGTTCAAAAGGAGGGTGGGGAGACAAGGAAAAAATTTACATTGATCATCTTAAGAATATGCTTCCTTTGCTTGGGCCCGGTGTCCTGCAGGCAATAATTACTAAATGTTATTTCAAACTGGAAAAACAGAAGGACCAAGGGATGCCCTGCTCTGGCTATTAACAGGCCATAATATGTCACTACTATGTTTAAGTATGACCTTGCCAAGGTTCGTGTTTGCCACAGCACGTATTAAGGCCTTTTTTGCATCTTCAAGATTTAGCTCCTTTAGTTCTTCTGTGAACTCTGCTCCACCTGCTGCCTTGATAGGTGAATTCTGACCTTTACAATAGAGAAGCTTGTCCAGCATGCCATTCTTCAAGATATCTTAGTCAAACACACAAGGGAAAGCATAATTCAAACAAGCAGAACCCAAGACATTAACAATGTTGACGATACATAAAGGAACCAATTGGCTTGTTTGAACATTGTACAGACTGTGTGTCAATGAAAACTTTGTTGAATCGGTAGTACTAAAGCCTCTAACAAAAACATTACCACTCTTTTTGTATGTTGGGTACAGCTCACTAATTGAAGCTTGGACTTGTCGCTCCTACTATTTGTTGTCGTGCTTTTCAATGACCATAACAGAAATTTGCGGTCAAATCCGACCTTCAAAAAGTCGAACAAACACCCTCATTTCATCAATCAAGCACGTAAGGCAGACTTTATATCACAGCATGCACATAGGAGTCCATAGCTTGATGTAAAAAATGCTTAAAAACCCTATCATATCGAAAACCTTCAAGATCCACAAAACCTGTTTCAACTAAGAAGTCTTGAGCCTTATAATCCATTAGCCCTTTAACCCTGTCCACTCTCTAAGCCCAACCTCATCACCTCCATTTCTGCTCAGCCCCGCCACTTCCCTCACCGAACGTTCTTTGCTCAGCCCATAGTCACAAGTAACATTTCGTGGTTTTGTTTGTTTCCAAAAGATTTCATCCCTCAACTAAAAACCCACAAAGTTTCAAAAAACCAATATTTTCATAAATTAGAAATATTTAAAAAACTTAAAGAAGCCACCTAAAAATAAAGTGTAAATTGCTTGATTAAATGTCAAAATTGGTGGGAGAAATTGGGCAAAATTCAAGACATTGAAGAACGGGGAAAGAAGAGGAAAGAAGAAGAGAAAGGGAGAAGAAGAGGAGAAAATGGGGAAAGAAGAGGAAAGGAGAAGAGAAAGGGAGAACAAGAGAAAGAGGGAAGAAGAAGAGAGGAGAATGGAGGAAGAAGTCTCAATAGAGCCTAGAGTCCATAAATGAGACAAATTGACCACCTATAAATTAGGTGCCATAAATAGCCCAAGCCTCTTTAAACTCCTAAACCTCCCCGTTTATATCCCTAATCCCATCTCCCCGTTAATCTAACCGTAAGTTAGCCATGTTAACCCTGTTGGGGCCTTGGAATGTAAGTTGGGTTTAAGTACACCGGGGTGTGGGTAGAAGTGAAGGTAGGTTACTCGGTGGTAGCCTCAAGAATGGGTGTAAGGTGCTTGGGGTAAGCTGTTGGGTGAGGATAGGCATTACATGCACTGAGGTTGATCGTGGTAACGTACAACAAGGCCTTCTTTATACCTTTACATGGTGAGATCTTTAGCATCCAATTCACAGAGTAGAGAGAGAGAGAAGAGAATAGAAGAGAAGTAGACGACACAGTATTGGGTCCCAATTACCCACTCAAGGCCCCCCCTGCAAGCAAGAGTATTTGCTTATATTAATTCTTTGGAGAATTGATGTACAATGCTTGAGAACAAGCGATATGACTTCCCCCAACAAGGACGAAGACCGTATATCGGCTAAGTATCCACCAATCCAAGGCACTACACGAGACTTTTCGGGCCACTTATGCAAGTCCAAATAGCTGTAGGACTACACATATGCTGACTGAGAATGGAAGAGGAGCTTCAATAATTAGCCTAGAGAGGAAAGGATATTTATCTACTGATTTACTACTGAATTCTGCTTGAGTCTTGCTTGAGACTTGCTGAATTTTCTGAATGATCACTGCTGAACTTAGGCGACTGCTTATATATGGTTTACTGGACTGGTTGGTTTATCCAGATGCTGTCGCGGCCAGCAGATAGTGGACAAAAATGCCACTTAGCAACATTAAATGCTGCACAATAAGCTTTTGCTGCCTTTTAATGCCTGGCTGACTGTGAGCATGCTGCCAACCTGATGCTGAGGTGATTGATGCAACTTGTACTAGCCGACTGCAAGTAGGGGTTCCTACAGGCTGCCGACTGGCTGCCTTTGCCCCTCTATGGCTTGTTTTATTGCCCTTATGGGCTGGCCATGCTATGGGCAGGCCCACAGATATATCTACAATCCAACTACATGCTATGGTTGACTACTACATGCACCTATCTAAAGAATTCTCCAAGTGGGTAAAGAGGACGGACTCAAGACTGACCTCTATGGCTCGGAGACTAACCTACGTAGCTCGTGCCTGACTGTCCCTGGACTAAGGGCTCACAATGGGATCATGGCGTACGACAAATATTCCTAGAAAAAGGTATTACTTATGTACAAATATTGCACTGATGATGATGCCAGAGTGTCACTATGTACCCCAGTGCAAGGTACACCTGACATTCTCTCCAACCTAGCTTGGCGGCAGGTTCAAGGCTTCCAAGTAGTCCAACAATAACTAGGGGTACTCCTAAAAGAACTCTTCATCCAGCCATATTGTTTCACGGGTTCCTCAGTCCTTCAACTTGGTATAAAATTGTCATATTTTTCAACCAGAACCATGCTTCCATCTGTGGAGGAGAATTTGTTTTGACTCTATGACTTCTGCCTCGTCAATCATGTCTGGTTTTTGTTCTTCTGATACATCCTGCAATGCTGGACCTACATATTGCTTCAACCAAGAAACATGAAAGACAACTTTAACTTTAACTTTAAAGAGATATCACTTAACTTTTGAATGACGGTAAATAGGCCTAAACTTCGGAATGAAAGCTTGGGACAATGAAAACTTCGGAATGAAAGCTTGGGACAATGCTTGCCCACTTGCTTCAGCCGTTGCTTCATGATGCGGAGATATACCAAATCCCCTTCCTTAAAGTTGACATCTTGCCCGGATTTATTGGCTTGCCAAGTATAAGCTTCCTAAGCTTTGGCAAGGCGCTCCTTAATTGACTCAATGATATCCGAAAATGTTTCAGTTGTATTGTTGGCCTCTAGAGATGTTGATACCTGTCTCGTCAAAAGAGATGAGAACCGGCGACCAAATGCTACCTCATACGGTGTTCGGCTAATACTGGATGAGTGAGTATCATGCAAGATTGCCTGAACCAATGGAAGATATTGCTCCCATTTCGACTGCTAGTCATGGTAGTATGATTTGAGAACATCAAAGGCCAATTGATTATATATTTCTACTTGGCCATCTGTTTGTGGATGGAATGCACTAGACAACTGCAACTCAGTCCCAAAGTTGTCAAACAACGCTCTCCAAAAATGGGACGTGAACTTAGGATCTCTCTCTCATGTGATTGTCCGTGGCAAACCACAATGGGATAACAAAACCAAATAAACAAGCCAGCTATGTCCTCGAGTGAGACTGTCTGCTTGCATGGAATGAGCATGCAAAACTTACTGAATCTGTCCACAATTATCATACACTTTGTGTTTCTAGATCCAGCTGAGGCGAGAAGAGGGCCTCTGAAGTCCATACTGATGTCATGAAAAGATCCCTCTGAATAGGCAAGGGCTGAAGTAACCTTGCCTATTTCGTATGTGGGACTTCCACCTTTTGACATATTTGACATGCTTGGACGTGTTGGTAGACATCCTGTCGCATTTTGGGCCAATAGAATGACCTCTCTAACGGGCACTGTTGATACCCCTATAACCTCCGACAAGAGAATCATGGACATCATGGAGAAGGACTTGGCACTTTTCTTTAAGTACACAGAGACTGTTCTTTAAAAACAACCAACCATCCTGTTTACTGTAGTGGCCTAGTTATGAATTGAGGGCCAACTGATATTGAGTCCCAAATTCTTCCGAATCCGAATACTATGCCTTCATGCTGTCCAAGTCTTTGCCTTGAATTTTCAGCACAGTGGACTCCTGCAATGTTTGAATCGTGCCTTTTCGACTGAAAGCACCGGCAACGGGGTTATTCTTACTAGAGACATATTCAATCATTCCCCCAAATTGTTGGAACAATTGACTCCATCTCGACTACCTATCACTCCATTGGACACTGGGCATGGTTTGCAACCGTTCCAGTGCCTAGTGATCTATCTTAATTGTCAAATCCCCACCGGATCTCCTCGTAGAACGCTCTTGGTTCAAGACTCGAAACCTGCAAACAAACAAACAAACAAGAAGGGGGTGCATGCCTAACTCACCTCCCAACCACGACAGCCGTGGGCAAGCCCACAGACTTGGCTGTCCCCACCGAGCCAGGAGCTGAGCTAACTAGATGGACATACCAACCCATCTCTACCTCAGGACGTCCCATACCGCCACGAAGCTACCCTCGCGGGCCTCGAGACTGCTGCCGGTCTCGGCTGCGTAAAGCAGGTGCACGTCTGCACTAGTAGATCCAGGCTCCAGACCATAGAGCTCTCACAAATCACGCGAGACTCTATATGACTAATGACTAACCTTGGTCACCCTTTTATAGGCTCTTGGCCGGTCATCGGGTGTCCACACTTGGGCGCCCGCCCGTCCATACTTGGGTGCCTGCCCGTTAGTCTATCCCTAACTCAGCTCGCCAATCAGCCTGCCTAGCTCCAAGCTTTCCCAAACCTCGAAGCTAGTCTTGTGTGCGTATAGCACACGGTAGATACACACTGTGCACATGACATACTCCCCTTCCTCTAAGAGCTCACTCGAGCTCACTAAAAAGCTAGGGTAATCTCTCTGAAGAGTAGTCAATGTCTCCCATGTAGCGTCCTCCTCAACACGATCCTTCCACTTGATCTTGTATTCCGTGATAAGCATATTACGCAATCTTCTTTCACAAAATCCAAGAATCTTTTCAGGTTCGTGTGGAACAAATGTCATGTCCTCGACATCTATGATTTCTTGAGGAGTAACTAACTGGTCTGTTCCACCCAGTACTTCCTTAAGTCTACTGACATGAAATACAGGATGAACTTTCACATGAGAAGGCAAATCCAATTCATATGCAACTGAACCAATCCTTCGTGTAATACGAAATGGTCCACAGTATCTAGGGGATAATTTCGGAGATCGACCTGTCCGTAAAGTCTCGGAATCTTTCGGAACTCGCAAATACACCATCGTTCCTTCAAAGAACTCTCTAGATAAACGATGTCTATTAGAATAAAATCTGTCTCGGTCTTGAGCACTTCTAATAAATTCCGTCGCAACTTGTAACATTTCTTGCATATCTTGCAAAAAATTACGTGCTGCTTCATGCTGAAGTCCTGAGAATCCTACTGTAACAGGTGATCTAGGTTGAAAACCATACATAAGCATGAAAGGACTAAAACCTGTACTCGTATGCTTAGTACTGTTATATGCAAATTCTAACATAGGAAGATAATCCTCCCATGAACTCTGTCTTTTGGATACATATGCTCGAAGCATATTCTCCAAAATTTGATTTACTCTTTCTGTCTGGCCATCAGATTGAGGATGATCTGAGAAACTCAAATTCAAAGTTGTTTCCAACTTCTCAAAAACAAGTTTCCAAAAATCACTCATAAACTTAGAGTCCCTATCACTGACTATGTCTTGCGGTAACCCGTACAGTCTAAACAATTGCTCGATAAACTGCCGTGCTAATTGCGTAGCTGTAATAGTCTTCCGGGTCGATAAAAATCTAGCCATTTTTGTCAAGCGATCTACCACCACCCAAATAGAATCGTGGCCTTGATGTGTTCTTGGTAATCCGGTAATAAAATCCATGGAAATACTTTCCCATTTATTACCTGGGATTTGCAAAGGATGCAACAACCCAGCCTGTCTAAAGCGTTCAGCTTTATTTGCTTGACAAATTTGACACTTGAGAACATAATCTTCTACATACCCTTTCATCTTTGGCCAATAAAAAGTGTGTTTCACTAACGATAGCGTCCTGTGTACCCCAGGGTGTCCAGCAGAAGAGGCATCGTGACACTCCTTAAGAATCTTGGACCTAATGTCCGGGATCTGTGGTACACAAATTTTGTCATTACGGAATAGTAAACCATTCCGAATCATCCACAGTCCTCCTGCAGCCTGAATGGTAGACTGCTCAGTCATTGAGTCTTGGTCAATCAATGGGCTCCCGTCCTGGATCTTCTGCCAAACTGGACCAAAATAACTATCAATCCTGCAAAGCCCTCTCAATGACTGAAATAAGTCAGTAGACATCTCGGTGAACGACAAAGTATTCACCTCTCTAATTCGACTAAGCGCATCTACGACACTATTCATGGACCCTTTCCGATAATGAATCTCAAAATCAAAATCTTGCATTAACTCAGCCCAACGAGCTTTCCTTCCTCTCAAATCATCCGCATCACACACATACTTGATTGCCTGATGATCAGTCAATACCAGAAACTTGGAACCATATAAATAATGTCTCCAAACCTTGAGAGCATGAATCACAACATAAAGCTCCTTCTCAAGGGTTGGCCAACGAGATTGAGTGTCGTCTAGCTTTTTACTTTCAAAAGCAACCGGTCTACCATCTTGAAATAGAGCAGCCCCGATGGCATAGTCACTGGCATCAGTTTCAAGAACATAAGGCCGACTAAGATCGGGTAATGCTAAGATAGGTGCTTCCTTGACTTTATCTTTAAAAAGTCTGAAGGCCATATCCAAATCGTTATTCCAAGTGATAGGCTGATTTGACTTACGTCCACGACCTTTCAATAAGTCGGTCATCGGTAGTGTGAGCTGAGAGTACTCCCGCACAGATTTCCGAAGAAAAACAACAAAACCGAGAAAAGAACGAAGTTGTTTCACTGTACACGGTATAGGCCAGTCCAGAACCTTCTAAACTCGGCATAGTCAATGCTCAATCCATCTCTAGTGATCTTGTGTCCCAAGTAAATGATGTCTGTCATAAAGAACTCACATTTACTTAATTTAGCATATAGTCAATTCTGTCTTAAAATAGATAAGACAATCGTGAGGTGTCTAACATGATCCTCAAGAGTACGACTACATATCAAAATATCATCCAAGAACACCACCACAAATTTTCCCAAATGTTCACGAAAAAGATCGTTCATCATTTGCTGGAAAGTGGCTGGAGCATTGGTTAACCCAAAAGGTAATACGAGAAACTCGTAATGGCCATACTTAGTCCGAAAGGCGGTTCTTTCGACATGTCTTTCATGAATACGTATCTGGTGATAGCCAGTACGTAAATCTATCTTCGTGAAATATTTCGCTCCTCCTAATCGGTCAATCAGGTCATCTGATTTAGGGAGAGGATAACGGTTCTTAATTGTCAGCTTGTTCAATCTCTTGTAATCTATACACATTCTCCAGGTGTTGTCCTTCTTTCTCCTAAGCAACACAGGTGCACCCCAAGGTAATTTACTTGGACGGATCTGGCCCATCCTCAAATAGTCTTCGAGTTGTGTAGCCAACTCATCTTCCTCAGCTTGGCTCATCCTATAAGGTGGAATACTGACTGGATGAGCACCAAGGGTCAAGTCAATACGATGATCTACTGCCCTTTCAGGTGGTAAACCCGATGGCAGTTCCTTAGGAAATACATCTTGAAACGAATCAAGTATCTTTTGTAATTCTTTGCTTTCAAACACACTTAATTCATTGACTTCCATGGAAGGGATGAGAAATGAAGAAAGTGAAATCAATACACAATGGAAAGCGGTATATAAAGAAGAATCCATTATATTTCCAAAATCAACTGCATTTACAAGAGGTCCCTGAGAGGGATGTATACAATCACCTAAAATACTATACTGGGTGTTCCCATGCTGAAAAGAAAAAATATGACTAGACCAATCTATCTGGACTTGAAGAGTCTTAAACCACTCAATCCATAATAACAAGTCTACATGTTCTAGGTGCATAACATAGCATTCCAGAGTATCTTTGTAGTCCTGAATCCGGATTGGTAGCATCTCCACCTTTCGATCCCATACTTGCTTTTCCCGCAGGTAGGTGTACCTCATAGGTATGATCGCTGGGTGTCATATCAAGACCCAATTTCTGCACAAGTTTGTAGTTAACAAAATTGTGTGAGCTGCCAGGGTCTAGAAGAATGTGGATTCTATGGCCATTCACTTCTCCATAAACTCGGAGAAGATCATGCAAGCCAAAAACTTTAGAGTTAAACAGACAATCAGAACATGTACTAGGGCAAGAAAGTACAGTAACTGACGTATCTGTCAAAGACAACTGGTTAGCTGCCTTTGGCTTGGATCCTGCGTTGGTCTTTGCACCCTTTTGCTTCGGGCACTCGTTATGTATGTGTCCTTTTTCTTCGCAGATAGAACAACGTCCCTCCTTCTTGAGCTTCAAAGCCTTAAGGAGTCGTTTCTTCTTCGCTGGTGACGAACTTGAATTCTTCGAAGGTTGGTCCGAAGACTTCCCTTCAGTCGTGTTAGCCATTGGTGCGGAGAACTTTCTTTTATGCTTGTTCCCCTGCTCGGTAACGGGTTTAGACTTGGAAGAGACCATTGTATCATCATAAATACGAGCTGAATGAATGGCTTCGTCCAATGTTTTGCATTTGTTATTTTTAACCTGTAAACAGTATGAGTCTAGTAAACCAGCTACGAAGAATCCCAAAAGAGTAGTGGGATCCATCTTTGTAGCTTTCATTTGCAAGTCCCTAAACTTCTGGAGGTAGACCTCATAAGTGAGGTGCTGCGAGGTCATGGTCAAAGCGGTAAACCGGGCAACAACATCATAATCATCCTCTTTCTTGAGGAATTCCTTCTTGAAGACGTCTTCAAATTGTGTCCAAGTCGTTGGCTTAGGGTTGAGTTCCTTCCACCAAAGCAAAGCTTTGCCTGAGAGGAAACCTATTGCTATAACTGGATCTTTTTTCCATCATCATATGGATGAAACTGAAAATGGACCTGCCACTTATGTAGCCAAGTGTCCACGATCTCCTTGGTATGCTGCTTTTGCTCGCCCCCGAACTATTCCGGAGTAATGTTGGGGTCTAAAGCAGAGGCCAAGGTGTCCATACCCGAAAGAGTAGATAGGGTAGTGGTCAAGAGAGAGATGGAGTTCTGCAAAGCCTACATCTGGGCGGCGATTTGTGCCTGACGTTCCGAAGAAGAAGCTTCAAGAGCAACTTTGAACTCTTGGAAATCTGATTTGGACACATAATCATCAAAAAGATCGGCATCGGTATCTTCTGTAGCCGGCAAGCCTTCACGTTCGACAAGGGGCTCCAACTCGGATTCTTAGGTCGACATCGTGAAGAGGGCAAGTGGAGAGAAAATTCGATCTTTGCACAATAAAAGTGCGAGAGAACTTAAGAGCTTGAGAGCTTGAAAACTTGAGAGATGTGTGGCAAGAAGCCCACTTAAGGGGTTTATATAACCTTCCCCAAAAGCAACTTGAGCTTTTGCTTTTGTGTTTATATATATATATATATATATATATATATATATATATATATATATATATATTCTGTTTTCTTAAAAAAACACTTTTAAACCTTAGGGGCCTTTAAACTCTTTTAAAAAAAAGTTTAATCTTTAAAAAAAAACGAAAGCAACGAATTTGGCGTGTCAATGCTTTTACTGGGTTTTTTTTTCACCCCTCCTGGAATTAGCGCCGTCGCCTGTATGCTGTCGTCACCTACACTGCTGCCGGCGCCGCCTTCATGCAGGTGTCCTTGGCTGCGTATGACAGCCTACGCCAGCCCTCGCCTAGGCTTGGCCGCCTGCGCAGGCATGGCCGCCAGCCTGCGTAGGCCTCGTCACCTACATAGGTTTGACCGGCTGCCAGCCTGGCCTAGGCGCCTGCCTGCGTAGGCATGGGCACCTGCCTACACGCCTGCCCGCCTGATCGCTTGCACCTCCAACATCCGGTAGCCCACAACCAGCACGCGACCGCCAACGATCCACATCTCATGCTTTCTCTCTCTCGTTCAAACAAAAAACGAACATGCTTTTTTTTTCTGTTTTCTCTCACAACTTGTTCATGCGACTGCACAAACACCGAATCTAGCCTTCTTCTTGCAAAACAAATCAACCCTACTAGACCACCTTCTCCATCACGGGTTCTTTGATGAAAAGCACATACTATCTGAAAAAACAGCAGCATGCATAAACAAAACAGCAAGCTTCTTGAACACATACCTTTCTTCGACCTCATCTTCTCTACCTACCGACTTGCTTGTTCACAAGGCATGCTCTGATACCACTATCAAATCCCCACCGGATCTCCTCGTAGAACGCTCCTGGTTCGAGACTCGAAACCTGCAAACAAACAAACAAACAAGAAGGGGGTGCAGGCCCGACTCACCTCCCAACCACGACAGCCGTGGGCAAGCCCACAGACTTGGTTGTCCCCACCGAGCCACGAGCTGAGCTAACTAGATGGACGTACCGACCAATCTCTACCTCGCGACGTCCCATACCGCCACGAAGCTATCCTCGCGGGTCTCAAGACTGTTGCCGGTCTCGGCTGCGTAAAGCAAGTACACGTCTACACTAGATCCAGGCTCCAGACCATAGAGCTCTCACAAATCACGCGAGACTCTATATGACTAATGACTAACCTTGGCCCCCTTTTATAGGCTCTTGGCCGGTCATCGGGCATCCACACTTGGGCGCCCGCCCGTCCATACTTGGGTGCCCGCCCGTTAGTCTATCCCTAACTCAGCTCGCCAATCAGCCTGCCTAGCTCCAAGCTTCCCCAAACCTCGAAGCTAGTCTTGTGTGTGCGTGTAGCACACTGTAGATACACACAGTGCACATGACATTAATAGAGAAATCTCCCCCGAAAAGAAAGTGCTTCCAATGTTTAAGCATGGGCCTCACCCCCAAAAGCTCTTTGTCATATACTGAATAATTCTTTTCAGCGTTATTCAACTTGCACCTATAATAAGCCGCTAGCCTACCATCTTAATGTAAAACAGCTCCAATGGCTAGGTTACTGGCATCAGTAATCACCTCAAAACGATCATCGCATGACGCCAACTTTAAAACTAGCGACTCAGAGGCAACTTTCTTCATTGCTTGGAATGTCTCTAAAGCCCTGCCATAAGGGACACTTTTTGACGACGAGTCTTCACGCCCTTGAGCAAGTCGGTGAGAGATGCTGCAAGGTCAGAAAACTTGTCCATGTACATGCTATAGGCCTGACAAAGACCCACAAATGAGCGGATTTCGTGGGCTGTTTTGGGAATATCTCAATTGAGAATGGCCAATACTTTTTCAGTATTGAGGCTAATACCTAATGAATTAATGATGTATCCAAGGTAATGTATTTCCAATACTCCAAACATCTTCTTGGCATTGATAAACAACTCATTATCTTGCAAAACTTCAATCCCTGAGAAGATAAGAATGTCATCTAGAAAGATGAAGACGCATTTTTCAATGAGATCTTGAAAAACCTCAGACATCATCTTGTTGAACGTCGCTGGTACATTGGTGAGCCCAAAAGGCATCACCACAAATTCATAGTGGCAGTGCTTGGTCCTAAAGGCAGTTTTTGGAATGTCTGTCTCAAAGATATGAACCTGATAGTAGCCACTCTTAAGATCTATCTTAGAGAAAAAATTTGCACCATTGAGTCGTTCTAGGATAATGGAGAGGAGGAAGGTCGGATAAATCCAGACTGGAATAGTTGGGATAACTGCTGCTCCAGCTCGCTCTCCAATGCCTTAGAAAGGTGGTAGGGGAACTTGCTAGGAGGCTCTCAACCAGTGTGAGTGTGAGACGGTGTGGAGCACACGAAGAAAACAGAAGCAAAACGTGTGGAGGCAAGGAGCAAAACGATGGAGCTCAAATAATGAAGATAAGTTTGTTACAAAACTAAGGGCATATAATAACCCTAACTGGTGCCCGTTTCACATAACGGTAAGTTGGGCGCCTTATTGGGCGCGGGGAAAAAACCTCACTTAAAGTGAGTAAAAAGTGTTGGGCGCCTTATTGGGCGCGGGGAAAAAACCTCACTTAAAGTGAGTAAAAAGTGCCCGGCCAGTCCTAATACATTGGCCACTGCCCATAATAATGTCAGGACATTATTTCTAACACCCCCCTGCAGTGCCAATGTGGGTACAAGGCATGATGTCAATCACCAAAAGGAAGTAAGCCTAAAGCTTTGCGGAAAGCTTCAAACTTTTCTCGAGGTAAAGCTTTGGTGAAAATGTCTGCGACATTGTCATGTGTTGGACAATAGATCATGCTGATCTCCCCTGCATGAAGTCTTTCTCTGACATAATGATAATGTATCTCTATGTGTTTCGTTCGTGCATGAAACACAGGATTCCGTGCTACTGCAATAGCACTCTGACTGTCAGTGAGAATCGGAGTAGGCTCCTCCAATAAAGGATGAAGATCTGCCAAGAGTCTGCGTAGCCAAACACATTCCACTGTCGTTGTGAAAGCTGCCCTGTACTCAGCCTCACAAGACGAGGTAGCTACTGTAGATTGTTTCTTGCTCAACCATGAAATGCATGAGTGTCCCAAAAAGAAACAATTACCACTGGTAGACTGCCTTGTGTCGAAGTCACCAGCCCAATCTGAATCACTGTATGCATGTAAATGCAAGTCACCCCCCCTGGGAAACATCAAGCCATAAGACTTGGTGCCTTGCAAGTAACGAAACACACGCTTTACAGCTTGCCAATGAAGCATCCGTGGGCTGTGCATATATCTGCTCACCTGGGATACTGCATACTGAATATCCGGTCTGGTGTTGCACAAGTAAATCAGGCACCCAACAGCCTGACAATAGAGAATAGCATCAAAAGATTCACTGCCATCATGTACTGTAAGTTTCAGCCCTGGTTCCATAGGAGTGGAAATAGGCTTACAATCTTGAAATTTGAATCTTTCCAACAGTCTCTGTACATACTTCGACTGTAACATAAAGATACCCTTCTCACTTTGTATGAACTGTATGCCCAAGTAATAGTGCAACATACCCATATCTGACATCTCAAAAGCAGATTTGAGTTCGGACTTAAAATCTGAAATTTTATCCGCATCAGTACCTGTGAGCAGCATATCATCTACATAAAGAATGATTATCAAAATATCCCCCCCATCTCTCTTGATGTAGAGGGTGCTTTCAGTTGGACTGTTGGTGAACCCCTGGCTAGTCAAAAATGCATCAATCTTTGCATACCAGGCACGCGGTGCTTGTTTTAAGCCATACAAAGCTTTCCTCAACTTGCACACCTTGTGCTCTTGACCAGACTTAGCAAAACCAAGAGGTTGTATCACATAAACCTCTTCCTCAAGATCACCATTTAAAAAGGCTGTTTTTATGTCCAACTGATGTACAAACCAGCCATAATGTGCAGCCATAGCAACAACAACACGGATGGTGGTCATCCGAGAAGTGGGGGCAAAAGTTTCTTCATAATCTATGCCCTTTTTCTGAGCATAGCCTTTAGCAACCAGCCTTGCTTTGTACCGGTCAATGGTACCATCTGGTTTGCGTTTAACCTTATAAACCCACTTTGTACCAATTGCCTTCTTGCCAGGAGGCAAATCCACCAAATCCCATGTATGATTCTTAACAATAGAATCCAATTCAGCTTGCATGGCCTGCATCCAATGCTGATTTTCACTTGCATCTTCAAAACTCTCAGGTTCCTCTTCATCCATAATAGAACTCACCCAAGCTGACTCTGAAAAGTGAGAGCTTTCAGCCTCACGTGTACTCCTACGTGTCCTACCTGGTAATGGAGCAGCAAGTCTACTCTCTTGAAGAGTCTGTATAGCCCAACGAGGAATGGTTCTAGCTTCTTGCAAAGCTGTCCTCTCTTGTACAACAATATCCTCTTCTGCTTGCTGTATGTCAGGCTCAGCCTGGGGCTGATTTAAAGCATCAAACACACGAGGTGGTGGCTGCAAATTCTCAAATTCAGCCGGTATATCAGCTGTGGTTCCTATGCCAATGGGTATCAACCCTTCAAATACATCAAAAGACTCCTGAGGTTGCTGAAATTTAAATTCAGCAATGGGTTGTGCTGAATTCTCTGCAAAAACAACATCTCTGCTCACAAAAATCCTGCGTGTGACAGGATTATAGAGACGGTACCCTTTACTTTGACTGCTGTAGCCAACAAATATGCACTTTATGGCTTTATCATCAAGCTTCCCACGAAGCTCCTGTGGTACATGTGCATAAGCCAAGCAACCAAACACACGAAAATAATCAACACTAGGTTTCCGATCAAACCAAGCTTCATAGGGTGTAACAGATCTGAGTGCCTTTGTAGGGCACCTGTTCAACACATGAGTGGCACACATAAGAGCTTCCACCCAAAATTTATGTGGCAATCCCTTTGCTTTCAGCATACACCTGGCCATCTCCATGAGTGACCTATTCTTCCGTTCGGCCACACCATTCTGCTGAGGTGTATATGGTGTAGTACACTGGTGTACTATGCCCTTCTCTAAACAAAAAGCATCAAATACTTTAGATAAGTATTCCCCCCCTCTGTCAGTTCTCAGAGTCTGCACTTTTTGTCCTGTTGCATTTTCAACCATGTTGACATAATGTCGGAAATGCATAAAGACATCAGATTTGTTCTTCAAAGCATACACCCAGGCATATCTGGAAAAGTCATCAATAAAAGTAACAAAATACCAATGACCTCCCAAGGATTGTGTCCTCATTGGACCACATACATCACTGTGAATGAGCTGCAATTTGCGGGCAGCTCTAACAACTCTATCCTTTTTGAAAGCCTGACGATGCATCTTTCCCAAAACACATCCCTCACACACGTCTGGGAGGAGTCTCTAAATTAGGTAGGGCATCTACCATTTTCAGCTTCTGAAGTGCCATGAGACTGCCATAATTTACATGCCCAAACCTGGCATGCCACAACTCTGCATCCTGCATAGCAGATGTAAAGGTAGAAACAACACATGCACTGTGCCTCTCATAAGGATCAAGACGGTACAAACCGCGACATAAGGTCCCTGTAGCAACCAAAGCAAAGTCACTTTCCCTGTCACGGACCATACATTTACTATCCTCAAAGGAAACAACCAGCCCTCTCTTTGCAAAAGAAGACACTGAGAGAAGATTCTTCTTTATCCCAGGCACATACAATACATCCTGAAGGAGAAATTCTGAGCCATTAATGGCTGTAAGCATAACATCCCCTGTGCCCTGAACTGGATAAGAAGCATTATTTGCACACGTAACCTTTCTGCCACATGAAGAAGGTACCATCTTGCCAAACAAATCCTTTCTGGACGTGATGTGCCTTGAGGCACCACTGTCAAAGAACCATACATCACCACTTTCACTCACACTGAGTGAATGAACCTCATTTGAGGGATCATAGCTGCAAGTAAAGAAGCACCAATCCTCTTCCACAAGATTGACTGTGGCATCATCTTTCTTGTTATCCACATCTGAAGAGTCTTCAACTGAATTACCAGACTCTTTCTTCTTTTCCTTGGCTATCCTCTTAGGACATTCATGAATATAGTGACCTGTTTTCTTGCAGTAATGGCACTTACCCTTCTTTTTAGGTTTCTGTGCATCATCCTTCTCTTTACTAGATGGCTGTCCTGATTCTGACTTAGGCTTATATGCACCAGATTTTCCTTTGCCCTTGTTCTTGGCAAAGAGTGCTTGCTCACCACTTCTTTGCATGACATTTTTCCGAGTCTGCTCTTCCTGCAGCAAAAGTCCAACCAAATCCTGAAAGGATAGAGGGACTGGATTACCCCTCATGGACAAGTGAAGAGATGTATGAAAACCCAAATAAGAGCTCGGTAAAGAGTTAAGTGTAGTGGTGACCATCTCAGCATCAGAAATGATTTCATCAATATTCAAGAGCTGTTCTCTCAAATCCTGAATCTTCGTAAGATGATCCTGCATAGAATCACCCTCATCCATGCACAAGTGTGATAGTTCCCGCTTCAAAAAGGCAACTCTAGCCTCATTGCGAGCCTGATACATGTGCTCCAAAGTATCCCATGCAGCCTGAGATGTCCTGCATGAACGGATATGCGGAATAATGGACCTCTTTACTGAAAGTGCAATCAAAGAGAGTGCCTGAGCATCCCTGGAATCCCACCTAGTTTGTTCCTGTGTAGGTGCCTGAGGAGCTGGTAGTACAACCTGCTGCCTGCCATGTTGTGGAGGGGTAGCTGGGGCCACATGCATAGGCCTTGACATGCATAGGCCTTGCCTCAGCTCCACTTACATAATTCCACAAATTCTTTGCAACTAGCAGATTCCTGATCATAAAGCTCCACAGGGAATAGTTGGTTCCATCCAACTTATCTTCCTGGGCTAAAAACCCAAACACATCAGCAGTGTTCTGTGCCATGAGAGCAAACTGTAACCTGCAAAAGAGACTGACTGCACAAGAGTCCACAAATATTGCTCGAGACTGTCTGTTTCACACAGATAGACAGCACAGCAACAAAAGCCCCAAATTTCTGGTGGCTCAAATTTCTCTGATTCCCACAAAAAACCTGTGGGAGCTGTCACAGATTGTGCAGCAACACAAAAACAGCAAAAGCCCCAAATTTCTGACTTGATTTGCTGACAAAATTCACAGTTAAGCTCCAAAATTCAGCAGGTAGACTCACCCGAGTTGCTGCTGCATATTGCTGAGGTACGAACTGATGCAGAAGACGGTACAGAAGGCTGTACGGACAGCAAACAGCAACCAGCAGGTGCTGTACAGAACTGTACGCACAGAAAACAGCAGATAGGGCTGTACGACTGCTGTACGGCTGCTGTACTATCAGAAAACAGCACCAAAACTGGTCGTACAGACCTGTACGAACAGAAAAACAGCAACCAGCAGCCACACGTGCTGCACAGATGCTGTACGGCCTGTAGAAAAACGACCAGCACTGCTTTTTGCACCAGATCAGTGCCCGAGACACACAGAAAGCAGTCGCCCAGGTCTGTAGAAGGAGGGCGACCTGTTTTTCAGCACCAGAAGCAGGCGACCAGCACAATAGACCTGTTTCTTCGCGACGAAAGTGCTTCACCAGCAGTAGGGAAGGCGGGAGCAGGAACAATAACCAGCTCTGATACCAATTGTGAGTGTGAGACGGTGTGGAGCACACGAAGAAAACAGAAGCAAAACGTGTGGAGGCAAGGAGCAAAACGATGGAGCTCAAATAATGAAGATAAGTTTGTTACAAAACTAAGGGCATATAATAACCCTAACTGGTGCCCGTTTCACATAACGGTAAGTTGGGCGCCTTATTGGGCGCGGGGAAAAAACCTCACTTAAAGTGAGTAAAAAGTGTTGGGCGCCTTATTGAGCGCGGGGAAAAAACCTCACTTAAAGTGAGTAAAAAGTGCCCGGCCAGTCCTAATACATTGGCCACTGCCCATAATAATGTCAGGACATTATTTCTAACAACCAGGAGATGGTCCTTAGATCTACTGGATGGGAGATTAGGTGGGAGATCATCTCGCAGCATAATGTTGTATTGAGACAAAAGACCAGCCATCCTCTGCTCCACTGTGGGTGCATTAGACTGAGAGCGGACATAAATCAACGCACACTCTGCTCCTTTTCTTATGGCTCATTGGGCCTGAATGTGGGAAATGAGTGGTATTGCAGGAATGCTCCGATCCCCCGCAAATCATGATGGGCTCAGGAAAACCTTCAACAATAGTAAAAGTGTCCTTCCTCCAATCAGGAATGGGTGCATACTCTCTAAGCCACTGGATCCCGAGGATCATGTCACCCTAAAAGAGGGGAGACAATGAAATCCGGCTGGAATGTTGCCTTCTAAACCTGAAACTCAGACTGTTGAGCTTTCTGAGAGATGTGTGTACATAGACCAAGTGTAAACCCGTCCACATCTAGATGATAAGGAACCAAGATACAGCTCATTTGTTTTGACAACTGTGGAAAGAAGGCATTCTCAGAACTGCCCATGTCGAAGAGGACAATGAACTGTTGTCCCCTTGTGTCACCATTTGGTCCCTTCACCAGTCTTGACCAATGTTTCACACACTAAGAGGAACCAAGGTGTGAGCGGGGATTTTCCACGAAAGAAAGCCAGAGCATTCACTGGCATGGATTGGCCTAAAAGATGGCCAACACAGCATGAGTAACATGGGATTTTATTAATCATTATGAGTCGATGTGTTCACATATCATTAAGACGGGCTGGACATATGATATTTTCGGCTTGGACAGGTGGACAAAAGGAGGCGCCTGGATGAAACTTGGGCATCAAGCCAGGAAAAGCATAAAAGTTGATATTTTTGGCTAAAACTTGGAGTACAAGCCAAGAAAAGCTTTAAATTGATATTTTTGGGCAAGCTCGGCTATTTTGGGCAAAAAGGGAAAAGTTCTGCAAATATAGCTAGTTTTTGAGACAGTTTTTGGATGGCTTCTGGTGCTGTGTTTTTATCTTGGCACTGGATGGATATCTGGGCAAGATTTGTGCTGATGCTTTGTGGAAAATCCGGTGCTGTATGCACCCGCACCTTGGTTTATTGTAAAAGCTTCTCTCTCAATAAAGAAGTTCCTAGGGGGCGCTGGCCGTTCCAGCTCAGTGCGTTGTTATTATATTGCTTATTGTTATTCCGCTATGTTATCATGCTCTGTCTCTCGTGTACTTGAAGTGTTGGTCTACTATTGTTCCGGGCGTTCTCCCCTACTTGTGACACCTTGCAGTGCCATAGACATGGATGAGAGCCTTCTTTTGTCCCTCAGCCTCACCCTCTTGCTTATCATCAAATACCACTCATGGCACCAAATTCAAAGCTAGCAATAGCTGAACAACATTAGAGGTTGATGGCGGAGGTGTGGATGGGTGTAAGCCCAGCGGGGTGTGCAGTGTGATAGACTCAACCACGTGTCCAAGAGATAAAAATATAAAGAGAGGGGAGAGAGAAAAGGGAATGGGGATCTTGCACAATACACCACATTGAGCGGGGAACAGGCCCCGCCTCCTTTCAAGAATTTATTCAGGAATAATCCACGGGCACACTGGCCAGGATCAATACAATCAATGAATACAAAACAAACAAATATGCCGATGTAGGATATCCAAGTCAATGTCGATGTTGACGTACAAGATCTCTGATGTTGAGCACACCACGGGGATGACCCACAAGTATCTCTCACTGGGCTAGTACCAAATCCAAATATCCAAATCTAAATCCAATGAATCCAAGTCCAAGTCCAAGTTCCATAACCAAGTTCCATGTTCATGTCCAAGCTTCATGCCCAACCTACATGTCCAAGTTCCATGTTTATGTCCAAGCTTCATGTTCCATGTCCAAGCTCTATGCCCAAGTTCTCCATGTCCAAGCTATATGTCCAAGTCCAAGAAACACTCGCTCATCCCATGAGTAATCTCCACAACTCCTATAGCCTTGTCCATGAAGAAAACCATGGAAAAGCTCTTTCTCGCAAGAAAACTAATATAAAACCTATATTAATGGTTTTTGGGCGATAAAAACATCCAAAAAGCAATTTTTAGGGTTTTTGGAGCGGTTTTACGGTTTCTGAAATTTCTATCCGTACATGCATCCGTATCGCCCATGCTTATACCCATACAAGTCTAGGGCTGACCGTACATCTGAAAAGCAAGTTTGGAGAAGGTGTTAATGGCGAAGAAGAAACTCTTCATGACCATAATGATGTCCACACACACTACACGATCTCCTTCAATCTTCAATGATCTTGTTCATGGTACTACAAGAGCAGTCCAATCCTTTGTATACTTGTAAGAAACCCTGCTTTTTGCCAAAAAAATGTTCATGCTTTTTATTAAATATTATTAATAATAGCCAAAGTTCTTGATTTGTACTTTTACAACTTCAGGGCCTTGCTTTTTGGCCTTAGAGCTGCTTTTTGAGAAAGCGGCTTTTAGCTTTTTGGTCTGGCTTAGTCTCCTCTTTCCAATGGTGCCCTTGGCTCGTGGTCAACCCTGTTTGACTTTTTGCTTTTTCTTGCTTTTTGACCAAGACTGGTGCTTTTTCTTAATCAATCCTTATGGACCTTGTCCCCATGTCTTCTTCCACCTGTCTGGTGTCCGGGCATGAATTTCATCATGTGAAATAGAGCTAGGAGGACCAAATAGTTACAATGGGGATGCTAGGGTCGCTTCTAATGGAAGTGGGTGCCTTGGCAAACTTTTCAGCCCTAAACTTAGTGAAATCTTTCTTCCCGTGTCCCACAGTGGGGAAGAAGAAACAAAGGTTCTCTGTCCTGTACCATGTCTATTCATCTGGCTAGGGGTAACCTCCAGTAATGCCCTTCTTAGCTTTTTCCTCAGGAGTCTTCTTGGGCGTGGAATCTTTTTTATTGCCCGATAGACCTTGAGAATTTTTCTGTTGATCCTTCTAGTCTTTGTTGTTCTGAGCCCCCTTACCCAAGGTAGATGATTGTTGGGTAGATGATTGTTGTTGGGGCTTAGGATTAGGCTGTGCTTGTTTGGGCTTACCTCCATTCAGCATCAGTTCCTAATTCTAAGCGAGGGTCAGTGCCCACACATAAGTCTGAGGCTCAAAATTCCTAATTGGGTACCTAATGTTTGTGTCTAAACCTCTAATGAATTGTTTTAGCTTATTTTCTTTCGATATACCCAACTGCCGGGCCATGGTAATGACCTTGTTGGAAAAGGTCGAAACAGGGGAACCACCCTAAGTGAGTTCGTAAAACTCATCCTCAAGATTAGTCATATACTGTGGTGGAAGAAAACAGGCCATGAGGTCAACCACAAAAGTAGCCCAATCAAATTGGAATTGGCCTGTGAGGGGGTCTATGTGAAGTTGTGATCAATGTTGCCACCAAGTAACAACTTCCCTAGTGAATTGGGGTGCTGCCACATGGACTTTGTTTTGTGGATCTATAATTTTAGCTAATGGAGAATGTGCTTCAAATTGATGAATGAATTGAGTAACAGCAGCATGATCACACTTACCATCATCCTTACTAAAGTTTGGAGAGGTTCATATGACGGTGGTGGTAGGGGCGGGGAGGACAAGGTATTTGGAGCCATCTTGGGGAGGGATGCCAAAATCTGTGCCATCGTCTACTGATGCTGGATTTGCATAGCCTCCCAATTGAGTCTTCATTGAAATTCTCGATCACCAGCTTCTCGACAACACTGGTCTTCCTCATACTTACGTGGGGCTTCCTTATCCCTTTGTTCCTCCACACGTCTTTGTTTTGTTTTGTTTTTTCTTCTTCAGCTTCTCTTCTTGTTTCTTCAGGTCATCATCTTTTCTTCTTTGTTCCTCCAAATCAAAGAACATTTTTGCCAAATCTAAGAGGCCTTCTTTGGGCTTCTCTTTTTCGACGACAAGCTACATCTTCAATGAATTTATTTGCTCTATCATTGTTCTCAAGAGCTCTTCTACGCATAGCGGAAATGTACTTTCTTTTGATGTGTTGCTCTGGAAGCTTTGTGCCTCCATAACTTCTTGCTGGCTTTCTTGTTGATGCAATGTCTCTCCAAACATGGTGGAGGCCTAGGTGTTTTTTCTAGAACACAGTATTACCATCCACCGGATGCTCTCACTTCTTTAGGTAGCCAAGTCGGGTCACCCAACCTGATGCTCTGATACCAATGTTACATGCACTGGGGTTGATAGTGGTAATGCACAATAGGGCCTCCAAGATTCAAAGATAGTTGCACTCAAAGATAGTTACACTACACAAGAGAAAAAAGTACTTTTATTGATAAATGCTTACACTGTGCCTTGACAAGGCAGAGGACTGAGATGGCTGCTAAAATCTGCTTGCAGATTCATGTAGCAAGAGAGGAGAGGAGGGTTGTTGCCGAAGGAGTGGAAGAAGAAGGGGCCTACTTACAGCCCAACAAGGCCGTCTCTTTCCAGCTCTTGGTGAGCCAACCAAATGGTAGCCAGCTGTACCAGCTACAAAGGCATGTGGCCAGCTCATCAGCATTTATTGTTCATCATCAAATGCTGGCCAGGATGGCCAAGTCCCCCATCCCCCATAACTGGTTGCCTTTTTAGGGAGGTTAAGGGCACCCACAAGGCAATCCACACTGCTCCAACCATTCACCATACTCCAAATGGGCTTTCTCATGCATCTTCGGTAACTGGATAATGATGCTGTCAGCCACCCATATGTTGATGCTGTCTTGCATTCAGGTCCAATTTGACCACAGATATCCCAGACATACTGTCGAATTTTCCTCATAGCGGGGGCCTTACAAACATGATCTACCCCATGCCAACCTGAAGTGGGTGTAGTGATTTCTAACAAATCTGACTATAGACCTTTGCATGTCAAGAGTGCCTAAGGGTCAAAAGGCCTGCCACCTTCACCTGCATGTGATAAAACAACACCCAATCCATAGGCACATCACACTTGAGCATCTGTTTCAACATGGAGAGGCTCTACTCTAAAAATTGATGTAAGGTGAAAGCCCAAATTGTGTCAACTCAACGGTCGTCTCATGAAGACCAAAACTGGCATTGGACTGAACTCATCGATCATCACGAAACAACCAAACACTGGCATTGGACTAAAATAGCAATGCCCTCTCTCACCTACTCTCTTTGTCCTTTGCATTGATGGATTCCAAGCATTGGGCCCACAGTCAATTCTCCCTCTTTTGCACATTAATGATGTCCTCCTCACGTCTCACTCTTTGGGAGATGCCCATTGGGGCGCATTGATCAACATGCTGGAGACTAAAATTGGCTAAGCGTCTCCAAATGGTACTGTTCCGGATAAAAAATCCAATGGAAGTGGTGGACACCTGGTACAGCAGGCTAGAGGAATGCAAACATTACATGCAATCTACCTCTGAAGAAACATAGTCACACCAATAACACAAAATATCACTCAAAAAGCGCTATTTTTTCAGAATCAACGGGTGTCGAGCCTTTCTTTATAGCTATTCGGCTCAGGACAATCGAGCCTCTTTCTCAAGCAAGAGGACCTCAAATACTGTGTTATTTTGATTGAGTATCAAAGGCCCTAGAATCTCTCTCTCTCTCTCTCTCTCTCTCTCTCTCACACACACACACACGCACAAGAAAATTGAAGCTTCGTTGACGAGTTTTCAAAGAAAGAATGACGAGAGTTAACAACCTTGCTCCAGGTTACGGAAGAAGAAGAGACGGCCGCCATCCCCAACGCTCACGTTATCGACGATTCTACGCGCGGCTCAATCTCTTTTGTGCGGCTACTCAGGTGGTGGGTGAGTTAAGTTTGGTACCTTGATTTCTTTGTCACATTAGTGATGTAAATTTACTTCTTTTTCATTAAATTTCTTTCCTTGGCTTTTTTTTTTTTAATTGTCACATGTGCATGCCTTCTTAGAGCCTGTTCTCATGCAAAGGTGAAAATGCTACTAACGGCTTCGTACAGCTGTTGTGAATAGTTGTTGATGTGGCTAGCTCTAACCAATCCTTCAAAAACAAATTTACAAAAAGATGGTGCACGCACCTTACAAAAACATAGTGTGAGCATCTTACAAAAACATGTAGATAATTTTAACCAAAGTGGCTAACATACCCCCCCTTCCTAATAGTGAGATCGCTTCCTTGCATCACCATTGTTGCATGTTGAAGACTTCTCCAAAGTTGTAGTGGGCCTTCATGATTGGTTTGTGGGAAAGGCAAGTGCCCTTGTCTACTTTAGCAGTGCATATGCTTTCCTAAAACATATGTTTAGCGTTCCTCAAAGTTGAGGATTTGGTGATCATGCATTACTTGTTCATGATAATGTAGTTGCTGGCAAAAGTTGGGACCAATGGTGAGACAATGTACTATACTTGCTCGTAATAATGTACTTTACTTGTTCATAATGATAAGTTTTACTTGATCATAATAATGTATTTGCATTTGCTTGCAAAAGCTAGGACCATTTGGTGAGATAAGAGACAAGGCTATTGTAGTCACTCCGATCCTCTCAAGACTAAGGATAATGAGCTTGAAAAACTCACAAAGGGCAACCATAGTGCAATAATTATCGACAAAGTTGTGCATCCCTAGCAAGAGTGGCCCTTGAAATAAGGAAATCAGTAGTTGGGCCATGTCTTCTAAAAAGTCTTATACTTTCCATGTCCACATAGCACAGAGGCATAAACTATGGGTCAATACTCTACTTGCGCACTGCCTCATAAGACTTTCTAAGAGTTTGGATCTTTGAGAAAGGGGATCTATGCCACTTTGTTTGCAAGCACATGTCATCTTTAGAGGTTACTCTTGCAAGTAGAGATCATTAAGCATGTAGTGTGAGAAGTTAAAGCATCGCCGCCACATCCAAGCACAAACCAAGCCATCAGATGTCAATGGCACAATGCTCCACCAAGAGGAGACCACCATGAACAGAACCACCTCCCCTCCTTGGGCACTACACCAAACTCTCCACACCAGGCTCCCATCTTGGCATAACACACCCAAAAGAGACACATATAGGCTAGAGTGACGTCTTATCATAGTTATCTCCCCTGGTTGATACTTTTGGGCATAACACACCAATAGATGGGAACCTAATGGAGGGTTTGTTGTAGTAGTGCCCAAGGGGGGAAAAACTCTAATAGATGGGAACCCAAATGGAGGGTTTGCTATAGTAGTGCCCAAGGGGGGTGATGGTCATGCTCATGGTGGTCACCTCCTTATGGTGCATTGCCTAGACATCCTGATGGCTTAGGTTATGCTTGGTCATAGGCGTTGTTGCTATGGCTTCTTACATAGTATCATAGCTCAAGCTTATGGTCCTGGGGGGAGCCCTTGCTCCTATCTTTGGGTGGCTTAAATGGAGGAGGGTGTTGAAGGTGATTCGAGCATGACATGGATGGAAGGTGTGTTTGATTATCCCAAATGTGAGAACATGGGAAGTTGAAGAACCATATATAGGCTAGACTGGCACCTTGTCATAGTTATCACCCCCTCCCCCTCGACCAGTTTTTTTAGAGGGTAGCATACCTCCAAAAGTATCAGCCAGGGGAGATAACTATGATAAGGTGCCACTCGAGCCTATATGTGGTTTAGCTTCTCATGTTTGAGCATAAAATGGGATAATCACATCACACCTTCCAACCATTTCATGCTACCTCCAACATGTAGCCTAGTGTTGATGGAGAATGTTCTTCTTTCCACTTAGACATATACCTTCTACATGGTTTATTGACAAAGTGGATCTCTTAAATAACATAGGAAATCTTGGAGTCATGGACATAGTTACTATATGATCAACTCTAAAGGGTGCTTCATGAATCAAAAGCATTGGTAGCTTTGGTGATAGATTTAATTCTTCTTAACACAGTAGATACACTAGGACTTAGGACTCATTGATGAGTTGTTAAGCTACAAGCTCTCAAATTGGCCAACTATGGGTTAATAGGGTCAATATGATGAGGCAATCATAAGGAGGAGAGAAATCAAGAGAGGAGTTAGTACAAAAGCTGTGATGATAATAAGGTGGTAGTGGTGGTGGATTGTGCAAAGAATGAGTGCTTGCTTGGGGTGGTGTATATGATTGGGCCCATTCGTGGGCAAGTGGGTCGGGGGCTATTATTAAGGGTGGCTTTTGCGTATATCCTCCTCTTTATTCTTGTCGACCTTTTCCTTTTTCCTTTCTTCAACTCCTTTTATTTCTTCTTTTTTGTTTCTCTTATCTTTGTTGTCTAAGATACAATCAAAATCACGAAAGAGTGTAAAGATACAATCAAAAGCATTATGAATGTCGTCTCCTTCATCCTTAACAATATTGGTAATGATGTGTAGACATAGGCTAATAATGAGTTGGGGCACTTTTTCCCTCCTTAAGAGGCTTTTTCCCCTAAGTGTGTATACATACTCTTATAAGTGTGTGTAAGTGACCTTATCATGCTACTTCACTCATCCTTATCAATCTACTTTAATTGTTGCGCTTCTCTCTATCTCTGCTTGCTTGCTACATTTATGTGTGTTGCTAACTTTCTCTCCACTTCAACAACAATTGGTATTGAGTAGGTTCTCTTGGCCCTCACCCCCTCGTTAGCTCCTCCTCGAGCTGCTCTTTTGATTGTCTTAGATTGAGCTATCGTCCTAAATGGAGAAGGTAAATGTCTCATCAAGCTTGAGATGGTTTACACTACTCTAGAATAAGATTATGATGTGGTTTGATTGAAATATTGCTTAATTATTTGGAATACTATATTTATGTGTGGATAGGTTTATTGTGTCTAGCATGTGAAGGTTACCATACAGGTTTATGGATTGTTGTGGGTATCATTTGTACAGTGCATCACACAAAAGCGGTCATTCGAGTCCTTGACCCCTCTCAAACTGAACATGGTTATGGTTTGGGCATGATTGGTTTGACCCCTCTCAACTAAACATGGTTATGGTCTGGGCATGATTGGTGTGAGGACAAGAAGCGACTCTGAAACGGGAAGGTTAGTGTAAGTATACATGCTAACGTTAGTACCTGGAGTGTATGTTCTTTTGGGGTAGGTAATGACCAATCGAAGCAACTCTTCAAATCATTTTACACTTGTGGGTTGAGGCAAATGTGAGACATGGTAGGACTCCTCCGATCATCATGGTGTTCCAAGAGTGTTCGGGCCCATTGATGCATACCGTCCTAGTCTAAGAATCACGATTGTAGTGTGAGGATATTTATGTTGATGATGTAACATTGATGTGTTACTTAGATAGTTGTTATGTGATGTGGACATATGATATATGCATGGTTTGAAAAGAACATTGTGAGTGTCATTATGATGTATGTTTTCTTTTGAAAGGATTCTTTTATAGGAGTGTGTGTGTGTGAACTCTTATTTTTAAGTGGTGTGTGTGAGTAAAGTGGAAAATTTCAATTATGGGTGTGAGTTCACACCGGCTCCATAGGTTCAGTGGGAGGGTAGAAGGCTAGACCCATGGGATTGGATGGAGGTAGGCTGAGCCTATAGATCTGGTCAAAGTAGAAAAAGGATTAAACACTAAAAAGTGGGCGGTTGGTTGGGTGGGCCTAAGAAGCAACTGCTTTCTAAAACAAAACAAATATGTGTATTTTGGAGTGAGAAAAACTTGAGACGAATAGCTTAGTTGGTAAATCATGAATAAGGATATACACATTACCTTCATAATTGAGGAGGTAGGACATGTTGTTGAGCCTGAAGGAGCTGCTCAATATGACCTTCTTGTGAGAATTATGAAGGGAATACACCCAGAGGAATCATTCACTTTTTTTGCATAAAGATTATTCTAATTAAACTTAGAGGAGCTGATATAATGGCCAAGCATTAAAACATTGTGATATGAGGCCTAAGTGAGTCACTCTACCCTTAGTGTGATTTCGATGCCATAGATTGAGGGATAGGGGTCTCAGAGGTTTTGCCAAGATTTCTCTTCTTGAAAGAGCACTGCAACCAACTTATCAAACGTAAAGACATTGGGGCTACCCTTCATCATGAGCCGAAGTGTGGATGAAAAACTGTGGTATGAATAAAGTTGTGAGAATAGTAGACACCAGTGAACTGTCTGAGATAGGCCTCATTAATACATGCAAGTTGTTTCCTGGGATCTTTGATCCTTGTGAGGAACATATCTATTAAATCTCCCTCATTCATATGCTCGGACTCTAACTGCTTGCACAAGTAGGCCACTTGTGCCTTATTATGTACTTGGTAAAGCGCATCCCAAATTCGGCTTGGCAGTTTTATATGAGCAAATAATAATGTTCCTTTTTGGAAAGTGCCACCAATGCATGTGCATGTGCACCCCTGCCATCCTCCACCTAGCTTGTTGTACTGTGGGGAAGGTGTAGAGGTGGATGTTATAGTTGTGTACGAACTAGTATCACCATCCAAAGTATTTGTACTATCCGATACTAGTGAGACAGGGCATGCCTCAATGCCAATAATAAAATTCCAAAGCCCTTTGGAAAACCAATACATGATGCGTCATATAGGACCATAACGAGTAGTTAGTCTCGTCAAGCTTATCCTTAGTGGAAAGCTTCCCAAATACATCACTATCTGGCATTTCTAAACCTGCGCGACGAATAACAAATCTCTAACACAAAATGTAAATATCCGAACTACCTGCAAGTAGTGTCAATGCCCACCACTAAATACAGTCGAGCTTCCTTACTTGGGATCATTTCTAAGCCCAACCCCATCAATCTTACTTGAGGTCATTTACGTACAAGGATGGGGAATCCTTAGTCAATTCTTGAGGGTCTTAGGGCTATTCTTCCCTTAATTTTAATTCAACCAGATCACCATACTTCTTAAGGATTGTTCTTAAATCAAGCATATCAATCTCTACTTCTCTGATTTTGATGTTAGTCTAGATCCTTATTCTCTATCAAAAGTCTCTTAATCTAATCTTTCTAAGGAATTTTAGACTTTACCTTTTTGAAATACACCCTCCTCTTGATTAGACAGCTTTCAGTCTTTTGAGCTTAAAGATTAACTCTGATGTTATCTCTCTAAAATTAAGTATTCTTGAGAGAGATGGATTTAATCTATGATTGGGATCAACTAGAATTCCTTGAGAGAGATGGATTTAATCTATGATTGGGGATCAACTAGAATTCCTTGAGCTAATCGTAGGAATTTAACTTAATCTTATACTTAATCCTACTTGTTTTAGAAGTCATATCTCTTTCTCTCTCTAGATTCTTTTATTATCTCTCTAGATTCTTACTTTTAGAATTCTTCTCTCTCTAAATATTTTTGCATCAATTCTCAAATAGAATTCTAAGCGTTCCTCTAAATTACCTTTAACTGATCTAGGGCCTTGTTCTTCACCTAAAGCCACGTTCTTTCTCTAAAACCCTTAATCCTATTTTCCCTGGCTTTAATGCCCTCTGAAAGCTCAAATTTCAACACTGGTCTTCACATGCACCTAGTTCTCTTGAGTTAATGTCAAGCCATACCTTGCCATGCAAGGGGGAGCCCTTGTCTGACTCCACTACTGAGGTCTCCTTCAACATCGAAAGGAAGCTCTTGCACGATACTTCACCACCTACCCCCTCCAACATCAACACTATGTGCCCTAATAGAGATTCGCTCGTGATAGCAAAGGTGCACTTAGTTGGATTGAGGCTTCCTTAAATAGTCATAATTAATTTAATAATTTATTTTCTTTTTTCCCATTAAATTTTCTTTTTCATTTTACCTTTTTAATCTAGATTAATTTCAGGTGTGCATTGTGCACACATGGGTCTTTTCTTTTATTTTATGCACGTAAACATTGAATTTTTCTTGAAAAAGGTTTTTTTATTTAATATATTAAGATAGTTCATCCATATCTTAGGCTCTCATCCATAATATGCTAAAGAATATCTTTGATTACTTAGTTCACTCGCTTTGTCTAGCCACCATCAATCTTCGGATGATAAGTAGTACTGAGAGGTTTTTACAACTTTTAAAAATACAGTGCAAAAGCAAGATGTGAACTTTGCATCTTGATCACTAGCGATCCTTTTGGCTAATCCATGGAGCTTGAATATTTCCTTTAGGAAATTAGAGAAACCTTAGCAACATCAAGAGCTGTATAAGCCTTTTTCACTCAAATCAGATGAGTGACCTTTGTCAACGATCCACTACATCTAATCTAAAATCATATCCTATAGTAACTGAAAGCAATCTAGTAATGAAATCCATGCTTATGGCACTTCCACTTCATCTGAAATGGGGTGTAACTTTCCTAGCATTCTTATCATGTTGAACTTTATCTTTTAAACTAAGCATTGAGACAAACATGCTATAGTACATCCTTCTAAAGAATGGGCCAAAAGAAACTTTTCTTTACTGCCATGCAAGTCTTTACATGACCGCGGTGTCCTGTAAGGCTATCATGAGCTTCATTTAAAATAGATCATTATCTTTAGGAACACACAATTGCTTATTGAAGAACAGGCACCCATCTTCCAATCTTAATCCCTGAAATTTCTTAACTTCTTGAGTTGTCTTACTTTCTTGCTTAAGCAATGTAATAATAGGTGAAAATTTTTTCTGGTCAGATCTTCTAATTGATGTTAGTTGATAGAGGATTTTAAAATTATTGTAATTGCGAGGAAGGAACCCTTCCTACTAAGTGCATCTACCTGCGCGATGACTAGAAATTACTATAACCATAAGGAAGCCTTCCTACTAAGTGCATCTACATGCGATGACTAGAAATTACTATAACCACCATAAGGAAGCCTTCCTGCTAAGCAAATTTGCTGTGCGACTAGAAATTACTATAATTGTGATTAAGGAAGCCTTTCTACTAATAAACTAGTTTGCTGTGACGACTACATTCTCTTTGCCTGATCAAAACTTGATCTCAAAATCAAACTCTTGAAGCATCTACATCCACCTTATTTGCCTCACGTTAAAATCATTTTAGGTGAAAATCCACTTTAAGCTCTTATGATCTGTAAATAATAACCAAAGTAAACTTTTTTTTTAGAAGATCGTGTCACCAAAGCTTCAGGCCGTGTACTATTGTGAACAACTCAAGATTGTGGAAAGCATAGTTCCTTTTCATAAGGTCTTAGTTTTCAAGACTCATAAGTTATAAGACGTACTTCCTACATTAGAATTCTCTAATAATGAATACACTAGCATCAGTAATAATTTTGAAGGGCTTTCCAAACTTTAATAACTTTAGCATCACATTGAAGTAATCTTCACTTATCGAAAGCACTTTGGCACATCACAGATCATTAGAAAGGAATATCCTTCTTGAGAAGTGTTACCAATGGAGAAGCTATCTTTGCATATCGGGAATAAAAATCCAATACCACCTTGTCAATGCTAGGAATCCTTTGATTTCCTTTATAGCCTGCACCTTTACAAGATTAAATAATATACCATCTCTTAACATTATAAATCCTAAAAATTCAATCATTTGATAAAGAAGATATACTTACTCTTCTTGGCAAAAAGTTTGTGCTTTTTGATGGTCTTGAGAAATTTTCACACATGCTTCTCATAATCAGCAATCTTCTTGAAGTAAAGCAGAATATTATCAAAGAAGACCAAAACAAAATCATCTAGATGCTCTCTAAAGATTTACATTAATCAATTAAGGGTACCAGGACATTTATCAATCCGAATGGCATTACTATGAACTCATAATGCTCGTACGAGGTATTAAAAGCCATGTTAGGAATATCCTTCTCCTTAATTTTGATTTAATAATATCCCGACTTTAAGTCAATCTTTGTGAATATCTAGGCTCCATGCAAACAATCTAACAACTCATCTATCATGGGAATATGATACTTATTTTGAATAGTAAGATGTCCCAACCCTCAATAATAATCAATGCACAATTTGAGAGTTCCATCCTTCTTCTTCTAGAAAAGAACTAGCGCGCACCCTAAGAAGAAACATTGGGCTGAACAAATCCTTTTTCCAAAAGTTGCCTCAATTGTTCCTTAAGCTTGATTGCTCCTGGGCTGGCCATATCGTAAGCTTTTTTTGCAATTGGTCGGCTTTGGGAATCAACTTTATTTCTCATGATCAACCTCACGAGTTAGGGGCATTTCAATAAATTCTTTAAGAAATGTGTTAGCATACTTAACCATTCTGGTTCCAACCTATCTGACTCTTTGCCTATAGGATTGAGCTTCACAACATAAATTGTTTACTTCTTCCTCATTCCTTTCAATAACTTTGATGTCTTAAAAAATTGCAGGCTGGGAGATCCGGTTACTATAACCCCTTGCACCTTGTCTTCGTGAAGATCTAGAAGGAGATGGTCCCTTTCTGACAATGAATATCGGCTTAGTTCTATGTGATTCAAGGATCTCATCATACACACCTAAGGGAAAGACTCTAAATTTACATTCGATTTGGACCCTGGTTCCCATCCAAGGTAAACTAAATTACATCTGTTTCATGACACGTGAAAGAATTTTTCCACTTGCATTGGTTTACCTTGCTTCTGGCGAGTTACTAACTTATGCAAGTATCCTGTTGGTGAACTGAAAAAATGAGTGCTTCCTGAATCAATTAAAAGCTTAAAATCTTTACCTTGGAATTGGGATGGGGTCTAAATCACTAAGAACTATAGGTTCTGACCATGGTGCTCAACCGTGACATGTATTCTTTCTCTCTCTTCTTCCTTCTAGTCATCTACTACTGCCATGGCATTGGAAGCTGACTGGGCTACCTCTGATTTCTCCAATTTTGAGGTGGAGGTCCCTGATTACTTTGGGCTGAGACCATATCCCTCTAAAAATGAGATCCTACAGCATAAGGATTTGCATAGGTGACATCACAATTGGTACGTGTGAGCAATCATTTATTAAATGTCATTCTCGCATCTAAAGCAGTTATGCTCCTTTCTAAGCTAGAACTACAAATCTGTTAGCATTCAGGGGGAAGAGTCCTGACCTCTAGGCCCACTAGATTTAGACACTTGATTTCGATCCTATACCCCGACCTCTAGGCTCACTAGCTTCAAACACTTGATTTTGATCCCATACTCTATTACTCTTTGACTTGGGCATACCAAAATTTGAAGGATCTCTCTTCGAGGGAGGTGGTAAGAAGGGCTTCTGCTGGGTCATCTCTTTGGGAAAGGCTTGCATAAAATCCTCCTCCATCCTAACTGCTTCAACTATAGATGAGGGCTTTATGTTCTTTACCAATTTTTCCAAAGAAGGATCCAATATTTTTGACAAACCAATGAATAAGGGTCTCATTATCCATCATTGGGGTGTATAAAGACTAGTGATATGCCTTAATAGGTTTGCTAGAATGGGATAGCTCTAAGAACTCATTCATCTTCTCTTCTTGAAACCCAGGAGGGAACAAAATCTCTAATGAACACAATTCTTCATGTCCTCCCATCTCAATTGGTCTTGATTGAGATGGTTAGATTTAAGATGATTCCTCTAACTGCTTTGGGCTACACCATCAATCTTTAATTTGGTACGAGATGTCTTCCTCCTATCATTATACCCTGCAATATCGAAGTACTCATCCATAGAATGTGTCCACTTTAATATAGTCTCTCAAAGGTTGTTGCCTTCACCTCAGAAGGGTTATGGATGAGACATATGGAGCCCATCTTTAACATTATTACCCAATGGCTCTATTTTCAATACAACATTATGAGCTTGATGCCCACATCTCACAATTATTTTGAAATAAGAGCCTTTTCTAAATTTAAAATCTTGGCAATGTTTACATAATAATAAAAGATATTTTTTATTTCCTTATAAATTTTACATGGCCAGGGAAAAATCTCAATCTTGGGATCCTAAAAGCTAAATTCAACAATACTATCCTACAATTACAAACTTTCTGTGAGGAAGATACAGACTCAGATAATTTAGCCTAACTAAATACTCATCTAGGGTAAAAATACTTTTACCATAATTTATGTACTCCTTCACAAAATTTAGACTTTCCATAATCATGGCCAAGTTTAGAGAATAGAAGATAATCTATGTCTATTCCTACAATAAATTTTTCTACATCCTCATCCCATTGATGACGCCACATAAATAAAGACTGATAAGGCTACTTGAAATAAAATTCTATTTTATTCCAAAAAGTTTTTATTTAAATACATCAAAGGAAGGTCATCAATAACCAAGTCTAGCTCTTATGGAGCGACGATACATTTGACCAGCCATGCTAGAATACACTTGATTAAATGCTTAGCTAGCTATCAAGATCATGTGTCTAAGAATATACCACCTGAGAATCCTATATATTAATCTATACACCATGAGATCTCTATGAGGTTCTCCATAAAGAACTATGCCTCTTACAATATCCACTCAAACAAGGATTATTGGCAAGGGCAATATTCTCTGATAGACACTCATCCTAGTTACGTGTCAATGATCCATTGTCTCCTCCAGCTATAGTAGGAGTTAGAAAGTAAAGGCTCTCAAAATGACAAGCTAGGGTGACTCATAATTCTCACAAGTAAGTCACATTGAGTGGCCCCTTCAGGCTCATTAAGATGTCATGACTCCTTGATTATGAAGGCAATACATCTATTTTTATTCATGATTTACCAACAAAGCTATTTGTCCTAGGTTTTTCTCACTCTAAAAGACACAAATTTATTTCATTTTAGAAAGTTCCTACTTCTCCTGTCCACCGACCGCCCACTTTTCAGTGTCTAATCTTTTTTTACTTCAATTAGATCCATAAGCCCAGCCTACAATCCCATGGATCTTTTGCCTGCCATTAGACCTATGGAGCCAGGTGTGAACTCACACCCACAATTGAAATATGCCACTTTACTCACACACACCACTTATTACAAAATAAGAGTTCACACACACACTCCTATACAGCAATCCTTTCAAAAGAAAATATGTCACAATGTTTTTTTTTAAACCATGTATATATCATATGTCCACAACATCGTGTGACAAATGTCCTAGTAACACATCAGTGTCACCTCAACATAAATCCCTCCAGGCACTACCCTGCCCAGTTTACTTTGGAGTCAACATGAGTGCCAAAATAATTTTAAGAGTTGCTTTTATCAGTTGTGTCACCTATCTCAAAAACACAAACACTCCAGGTATTAGCATTAGGAGCCACACATATCTAGTACCAACACGCATACTTAGCCACCAAGCATTGCCCTGCCCATTTCACTTTGGAGTCACTTCCTATCCTCACACTAATCATTCCAACAATGCATTCACATTCAGCCGAGAGGTGTCAAGGTCTCACATGACTAGCTCTTCCATGGAAACTCTGAATGATTGATTCCTTCCAACCATAACTATCCTAGAGAGATCTCAAGAATCTTTCCTTCTTGGGATCATTTCCAAGTCCTAACCGATCAATATTGCTTAAGGTCTTTTACGTACAAGGATAGTCAATATTGCTTACGGTCTTTTACGTACAAGGATAGTCAATATTGCTTAAGGTCTTTTACGTACAAGGATAGTCATTCTACTTCTTAGATTTAAACATCTAAAATTAATGATCTAGCTCTTGGATTTACTCTTTATCACACATCGAGAATCCTCCTAAGAGTCCTTAATCAATTCTTAAACATCTAAAATTAATGATCTAGCTCTTGGATTTACTCTTTATCACACATCGAGAATCCTCCTAAGAGTCCTTAATCAATTCTTGAGGGTATTATGGTTACTTTTCCTTCTTGGCTTCTCAAGTCCTAATACGACCATACTTCTTAAGGATTGGGCCTTGAATCAAGCACATCATCAATCCCTACATCTTTGATTTTAATGTTAGTCTAGATCCTTATTCTCTATCATCTAATCCTTCCAAGGCATCTTAGACTTTACCTTTTTGAAATACACCCTCCTCTTGATTAGAGTGCTTTCAGTCTTTTGAGTTTAAAAATCAACTCCAACTTTCACTCTCTAAATGTCTCTTTTCTTAAGAGAGTTGGATTTTATCTATTCATAATTAGGATTAACTACTTGAGCTAATCTTAGAAATTTAACTTAATCTTATAGTTAATCATACTTGTTTAAGAAGTTGTGTTTCTTTCTCTCTCTAGATTCCCTTCTCTCTAGTTTTGTGCTTGTAGAATTCTTATCTCTCTAAATATTTTTGCATCAATACTTAAAAATAATTATAAGCATTTCTCTAAAAAACCTTACTTGATCTAGGACTTGTTCTTCACCATTTTCTCTCACTAAAAACCTTAATCCTATTTTTCTCTCTCTAGGGTTACATTTTTTTCTAAAAATGAATTTTATTCAAAGGTCTTAATCTTCACTTGACTAATATTCTAATCCTTCAAAAATTGGTTTTCCTATAAAGGATTATGTACACATCCATGTGTACTGTTAATGTGCACATTTGTGTGCATCCTCAATGTATACACTTATGTGCATTATCCAATGCACCCCTTAATTTAAACCTAATTAATGTCTAAAAATCAAATCATTTATCCGATACTAACTAAGTTTTAGCCTCATAATTTTGGGCACTCCATTTTTCCAAATTTAAACCTTTATCCTTTAGTTTAAATTTTAACCTAAGATCAAATCATTAAATTAGTCTAAGATTTCATTTTATAGACAATTAATATCCTCTTTCTAAGGGTATGGATAGAGAATATTCCTTTTCCTAAGGATTAATTTAGTCCTTCGTTTTAAATTAATTTTAAGTCTTAGAATTAATAAAAGGCTCATCTAGTTGAATTAATTAATTCTATGTAGACATTCATGTGAAAACATATAATCTAGGGAGAATTATTTATGCAAATAATTATTTATTCACAATAGTTCACTTTAAACCAATCAAAAGTAAGATAAATGCTAGAAAAGGTCAAATTTGGACTTTAAATGTGAGCTGCAGCTTTTGGTGATGTATATGCTAATTGAGATGAGAAGGACTTACACAACTCGAATCCCAAAAATTTCCTTACCCTCTTAGGTAGTTGCGGTAGTCTATTTGACAAGATCTAGGTACTTTTGAAGAGATTAAAGTGCTAGAGAGTATTGTACTAGCTTAGGACGAACTAGGCAGTCAAAACTATGAAATGGACTCCTCAATTCTCTAGAAAAAACTCGTAGATTTCTTGAACAAGGAAGGGGATATTTATAAATGAAAATGGTGGCTGGAAGTCTCCACATGCACCTAGTTCTCTTGAGTTAATGTCATGCAAGCACACCATAGAATTGGGGGTGAAAATCAACCTTAGGCTTACATGCATGCACTTATCTCTTAACTGAACTAATAGAAAATGCACGACTCTTGTTTTGCATAAATATTTTTAATTAAGTAATTATTTTAATAATTTATTTTCTTTTCCCCCATTAATTTTTCTTTTTCATTTTACCTTTTTGACCTATATTAAATTTAGGTGTGTATACTATTGTGCATATGTGCACCTAGGGGTCTCTTCTTTTATTTTTTACATATAAACCTTGAATGTTTTTTAAAAACGCTTTTTATTTACACATTTTCTTAGAATGAACACAATTATTTTTTATAATAAATTAAACTTTACTACTTAGCAAGAGGGATCTTACAAAAACCGAACTTGTATGCATGTGGGAGATCATGCATTCATCACTGTTGCTAGTCAGAAAGGTAAAGGTAATGCCTTTTCTTAGGGTGGCTATAAGCCAAAGGTAGAATCGGCCGAGTCTTCTGGTAAGGATGCCTAAAAGGGGGTACTAAGCCTAAGAAAGAAAGGCATGGTAACTATTTTTGCCATGCCATTATATCAATGAATGTAGAAAAAGGCTAGAGAAGGAGAAGAAGAAGAAAGAGTCAGGCATGGTTGTGTGTGATGCCAATGAATGAGCAATGAACTATGCATATGATGATTGGGCATTCATTGTGCATTGTAGTTATAACCCTTATGTCCATGTTGTATACATGTTAATGATAAATCAACGTGTTTGGTATTTTAATAGTTGTGCTAAATAAGCACATTACTTCTTAACGTGATTTGTTTTCCCCCCTTGTTGAGTCTGCTCTGCACAAAGAGACACAGTCACATGTGCAACCAACTCTTCATATCTAGTGAAAGGAGTTGGTAAGTTTTTTATCATTGCTATAAATGGTGGGATAATTATTTTCTCATAAGTCTTGTTTGTGCCATGCATTAAAAAGACCTTACTGTTAGTCTCTTCCATTGCTAGGGCTGGCCTAGTGGTTATATTTGTTGATGACATGTGTACGGTTCATGATCGGAGTGATGGAGATACCACTCTGGTATTTGGTACTCTAACCCATGGGCTTTACAAATTGGATGGTATAAGAGATTGACACATTGTGAGGGAAATCTCAAGCTCAATCCAAATACAATGTGTAGATAAATGGAGTATACGAAAGATGGTGTGAAATGGATCTCAAGGTGGCCATAGTAACATGGTGATCAAGGTGATAAGAGCAGGTGCGCAAATGGGAATAGCATGTCCGTAGGTGATCAAAAGAAGTGGGCGATGCAGCTTTTGGAAGGAAGGCAAGAGGGAGAGTTGAGGCAATTTGTTGGGGTGGTTGATAGCGGTGAGTCTAGAGAGACCACCATTGAAGGACTACAGTTGAGTGGGCTCCTGCAAGTCAGTTCATGAAGTATGCAAGATAGAGATCCTGCATATATTTCCAAGTTTACAGAGAAGAGTCAGATGCAGTGTGGGAGAACAGTTTGGGTTAGAGCGGGGGAAGAGCTGAAATCGGAGGATTGGCTAGGGTGGAGTTCTCTAGATTCTTTGTGCAGTGCCACTGTTAGAGACTTGATCCAGACTTATTCTTCTTTGATAGTGGCTGCTTCTTGTTGGACGAGTGATGTTTTGGTGTGGAGAGGCATGTCATGCACGAAAGTGGGTTCATGGAGTTAGAAGCTATGTTGCCAAGGTTTTTCTGAGGGATCCTTGAGTTTCCTTTGTGTTTTCTTCTCTTCTTGGTGCCCAGGTCTCAGGCTGTTGAGACAATGAAGCGTTTTGTGTTCTATCTAAAGTAGACAGAGAGATTGGTTTTAATATGTTGTCTTGATGATTTTGTTGTGATGATTGAGTGATTTTATTTGAGTTTATGAAGGAGAGCTCCTGTAAATATAAGTCTGAAGACTCGAGAGTTATTTCTAGGTTAGTGCTGTCTCAGTGTGTGCAAGCTGAGATGAGATGGTTCTGAGTTAGTTTGAGTGTCAGTTGAGCATAAGAATAGTCAATTGATGATGTAGATTGTTTGCTTTGGTTTTTTTGAGTTTGAGAGAGGTGTTTGTGGGTCGGGTCTGACAGTCAAAACTATAAGCCTATTAGCAGAGCGATCAAAAGCTTTGTGGGCTGATGGTGTTTCTATGGCAACTGTGAATCAGTTGGTGTTAGTAGAGTGGTTATAAGGTTGGATCTTGGTGAGGTTTGAGTGGTCTAAGGGTCTAGAGCTTCCAGTTTGACACAAGGGAGAGAGTATCTACATCAGTTGAGTTAGTTGTGCAAGTCTTGAGAAAACAATCGGTTCGAAGGCAGTTTTGTGGACCAAACTGTAGTCTCACAGAGAGCTCAATGTGTGATATCTCTTTGAGTTAAGAGGTGTCTGAGAGCTAGTGGATGTCTGAGGACATTTGGCGAAGGTTTTTGTATCACATAAGGGTTCTAAGTTAGTCGGTTTTGAGTTAGAATTCTAAGGCAGTTCACATGAGAGAAAGGTCAGAAGAGGGTCAGCACAAAGGGTCCAAGAGATCAGCTATCATTAGAAGACAATAGAGGATCCTAGAGAATAAGATTCTATCTGGGGACAAGTGGAGGATTTCAAAAGCAGAATCAGAGCAGTTCTGTGTTAGCTGAGGAGGCTATTGGTTAGTTGGATGTCAGTTGTGGTCAGGAGAGGCTTTTGGATGGTCAAAGATTTTGGAGGTGAGAGCGGACATGGGAGGACAGTTGAAGGAGGCACCTGGACCAGAAAGGGAGGTTGGGAGGATGCTAAAGTGTCCCACTAAGTCAGATAGAGGTCTAGGGACGGTTGTTAAGTTGGTTGGTGCCCTTGGAGCTGGGATTTTAGTGTTCCCTAGTTCTGATCCCACTGTGTCTTCTTCTTGTGTACCTGGTGGTGTAGTAGAGGCCATCACCCAACCCCCACACAGCGTAATACTTTATTCAGTTATTGCCACACGTGCTAGTGATGTAGAGCTATCGCATGCCCGCTTTGGTCACTTTAATTTTAGCGGTTTGTTGTGCCTTGAAAGGTAAGAGATGGTGTCAAAGTTGCCAAAGCTTGAGGCCCTTGTCAAACATGTATGTGAGGAGTGCATTTTGAGAAAGATGCAACGGGCATCATTTCTAAAAGATAAATTAGTAAAAGTTGCCCAAAATTATAGCTTTTATATAGTGATGTATGTGGTCCTATGTCCGTGTGTCCAATTAAGACCTGGCACTTAGTGGTTCCAGACCACCTAGTCTGCTCGGAGGAGCAACCAAAAACTAATGCAGATGTGCCAAATACAATAAGCCAATGCTAGGACGTTGAGCCACTGTCTCCCTTAGCGCGGGGAGATTGATTATAAATGCAAAGCAGGTTAGTTCCTAGGGCTGAATCCAGACAGCATTCCACGTCCAGATAGGACCAAACTTAACATAAGATTGAACACTAAATAGACAGAGATGAATAGAGAGAAAGTAATAATCAGACACAGACCAATCCATTCTTGAGTATTATAGTACAATGCCTTAGCAAGAACTCTGCTCATGAACTGCTCACTCAACTCTCATGTTCCTTTATTTGATATTGTTTTGTTCCTCTGGGCCCAAGTAGACTTGACATGGTTCTTAAACTATCCAGACAGTAATGCACTCCCTTCCTACAATCTCAGCCAGGTATACAAAGTCTAATCTAACTCCTCTATCCCCTTATTCGACTAATTTCCCTTTTTCCTTTATAACCATGGGTACTACCTGTTCACCAAGAAGTTGTTACAAAACAAGAAGACTCGGTTTGTTGCATAATGGTCAGTCTAGGCATCGCCAAACGGGCTAATTGGCCGCCAATAGTTGGTGATTACGGTGGATGTTGCACCAGCAATGAAGCCCATAGTTGTTGTTTACAAAAAATGTGTGTTCGGATTGCTTGTAAGTCCAGATCCCCTCGTCCAGAATCCTTATGGCATGTTCCAACCACCTTCGTTTGGCACCTCCTATGTCTTGCAATACCCCTTAAGATGAATTTGATGGGGAAATCCTGGGCATACCGTGGCTTGTAGGCCCTCATCCTACTGCTTATCCAGACATGCCCTATGCCTATCCTTTTTTGGCCCTTCGGAACTACAACTCAATGAGCCGTGCCTCTGGATGCCTTGCCCAAGCCCTCTTCATTGCTTCCACAACCATTCATGCTGCAAAGGCATGGGGTTTTGTTTGCTCTGGGGTGATAACACCTTCCTCGAAGACCGTCTGCTCAGGTTCCTTTGGTCTTCTCTTCCCACCCCATCTCCATTTCCACCCATAGGGCGGGATTCCTGTAGGTTCCACCTTCAACACTCCCCTTTCTCTTTATACTGCTGACTCCATTGGTGAGGGACTTTAGTAAATTCTCTCTTTGAATGAGCGTTGGCTCCTCACCCGAATCTCCGAGTCATAAGAGCTCGCTGCTTCCACGCACTGCTCTAGATCCTCAAGTCATAAGAGCTCGCTGCTTCCACGCACTGCTCTGGATCCGGGGAGGGGCTTCTTCCTTGTCCTGATGCTCCTGCTTGAGAGCTGCCTTGGTCCTATTTCTATGTCTTCAACACTTCCAACTGGTTCAGGAATTTTACAATTTCTTCCTAGTTAGAAGGTCTCAAGGCACCTTCCTGCTCGGTTGTCTGGATTAAAGTTTGCATATATTTAAGGGCAGTGCCCTTCTAGATGCCCATGTTCCTTTGGCCCATTTCTTCCTCAACTCTTTTTTGCAGGTCTTCTTTTGACCCTTTTCCCTTTTTGCCTGGCCTTGGAGGTCCTCTATCATTTTATCTTTTGCTCGCACTCCCTAGCGTGCACCCTCATCATGGCATCCATCTTCTCCTGCCTTTTCTTGAGGTCGGCCTGGGCTATAGGCACCTCTTCTGCTTGTACCCTTCTCATGGCGTCCAGTTGCTCTTATCTTTTTTGGAGGTCAATGTGAGCTATTGTCAATGCAACATTGAGCTCATTCACTATTATTTTTCCTTCTCTTCCTCTTGTCATTCTTGGAGGCATGGCAGCCTCTTCTTGAGGGCCTTTATTGCTAGTCGGCCTGCCTCTACTGCTCTTTAAACTCTTCAACCAGAGCCTCCAACTCTTCAATTTATGCTCTCAACACAGCCTCGTCATTTTACTTCTCCTCTAGTTTCTTTATAGCTTCCAACACATGTTCCTTCAGCTCCTTGTCGGGAATTAGATCCATTGATGTCCCTTTGTATATGACAAGTTCTTTCCCCTTCCCATTTGTTTATGCAGCTCTTCTTACATGGGTTCTTGGTGGCTTCTCAATGTCTGGATGATAGCATCCTTTTCTTTGATTGCTACCTGCTGTTGTTGCAGCTTGGTCATCTCCTTTAAGCCATATGTCATGTAGCGTTGGAGGCAGTTAAGAGCTCTCTAAACCCAGTCTATGTCAATGGAGTCTAGAAATTCATAGAAGTTGTGTTAGATTGTGCTTGTACCAGAGTTGCAAGCTTGTGCTAGTTGTTGCCTCTCCTGCTACGCTGATTTAGCTACTGTGACAGGATGGACTTGCCAATGTCGGCCAAGTCCTTAAGTTGTTTGCTACTTTTTGCTTCAGTTTCCCCATTGCTCCCATCCTTGGCAATTCTCCCCTTCTTGTGCTGGTCTTCTTTTCACCGAATTCAGAAATCCTTTTCTTCCCCTAGGTTGTATGTTCTTTTCCTTGTCCAAAACTTGTATGTTCCTGGGGCTTCTCAGCTGCCTCCTCTTTGGGCCCCGCATCTTCTTTTTGTCCTATATCTTCTTTGTGGTCTTCCTCCTCCTCCTTTTTGGGTCCTAATTTTGCATTAACTAGGGCTATCAGATACGGGCTGATCTTTGTTCTTATGTTTGGGTGGTAAAAATTTTCCTATTTGGTCCTTTAGCCTGTTGTACATCACCTCCGCCTAAGCCACCTTTGTTCCAACTTCCGTAGCCTTCACCATCCCAAAAGGCCTTCCTTGACATGCAATATGGCTTGTAGGTGGAGATTCATCATCTCCACCACAAAGCGCATTTGCTTGTTCTTGTCTTCTTCTCCTATTCGAGTGATCTTGAATTCCTTCTCCTTGCCCTCTAGCAGGCGAGCCAAATTCGTCAGCTACTTTGATCTTAGCCTCCCCCCTCAATAGGTAATTTAAATACCTCGGCGACGTATAGGGGGTTACGTGATGATATTTGATTTTTGCAGCTGATCCAACTTCTCTGCGGCCTTGAAATTTTGTTAAAGCTCCTCCCAGGGCAGCTTCGCGAATTCCTTGAATCCCATCTTCTCCAGCCCACTGGGCATGCCTATCCGCCTCCTTGTATAAGGTGGAACAAAGATACTCGAATTCCACCATTTCTCCGGCCTCGAGTGTGCTTGGTTTGAGAGACAGAAGGTGAGGGTGAAAGAAGAGTTTAGTAGCAGTAGTTTTAGAGCGTAGGGTAGCAAGGAATTTTTACACAATGATTTTCGAATTAAGGTTTTGATGGAGAGGTATCTGGCCGTTATCATGGTGCACACCTTCCCTAGGTATGGCCATAACTACTTGACATCTCCATTATTTCACCAAATCCCTTTCACAATCTGGTCATTAATGATTGGGCTAAGAATAGGCAATAGTGACGCGACATGTTTCCCTTTCCATCCATGCGCCCTTTTTTAAGGCGGTAACCTCGATTTTCCTGGCAACTCCACGCTACTGCTAGCTAGCTCCTCGATCTCTGTACATACCGCAATCATGTTTACATATGTAATGCCTAATTTTGGATTTTATTCTTTTCTCTTTTTATTTTCTCCAGAATCTTGTCTGGCTTTCGATTCCTGATCTTGATTGGTCTCGGCTTGTGCTTGATGAACATTCTCTCTCTCTTGACTAGACTCGGATTCGGTTTGTTGAACCATATCTAGAGATCTAGATCTAGACACACTTTTCCTTATCGCTCGACACACTTTTCCTTCTTGCTCTGGCATTCTTCCATAATAAGGCTTCAGTATGTACCCATTCACTAGTTTCCTTAGGCTTTCTCCATGCAGACTTACCAGCTCAAATGTTCCTATCCCCATTTTTCTAACAATTCTGAATGGGCATGTCCATCTCATTTTCAATTTTCCTGGGTGGGGTCCCATTCTTGATGAGAAAAGGAGGACTACATCTACTTCTTCAAAGATCTTGAATTTTGTGTTCCTATCCACCTGCAACTTTCTCCTTTTCTGTATGATTTCGGATGTCCATGCATTGTGTAGTCTCCTTTCATCCAACTTAAGGAGTTGCTCAATCCTATGCACATCTGATTCTTCCAGAGAGAGCCTTTCTGCTCAGCTATCTTGAGGCTCTGTGTGAGGAACTCCATGGGCACTACTGCCTCCAGTCCATATACCATACTAAAAGGCATAAGTGCTATTGCATTCTTGTATGCTGTTTGGAATGCCCACAATGCTGAGTGCAACTTTGTATCCCAGTCGGTCCTATTCTCATTCATTATCTTGACTAGGATTCCCTTCAGGATTTTATTGGTGGATTCTACTTGCCCATTTTCTTACGGGGCGAGTACTAGACTGTTGACTTCTTATGTATTATCATATGTTACTCTGGCAGTTTCTTGATCACTTCATTAAGGAAGTGGGTCCCTTGGTTCATTGACTATCTCTATTGGGCATCTAAATCTTGTCATGATAGTTTCATAAAGAAACTGTTATACGATGCTTTACATTCTCTCTGGGCCTTGGCCTCTACCCATTTTGTGTAGTAATCTGTAGCCACCAGAATGTATTTGTTTCCTGTTCACTGAGCTGCTAGCTTGAATGGGCTGACAAAGTCCAAACCCCACTTTTGGAATGGCTCTAGGGGCAATATTGGGTTGTGGGGCATTCTATCTACATCATTCGATTGCCCCAGCCTCTGGCACATATCGCACTCCTTGCAAACTTGTGCGCGTCTTTTAATGCAAATGGCCACCACAATCCTACTTGGAACACTTTTTGCCACGCAACTTCTCCAAAAAAGTACCCTCCGCTTATTCCTTGGTGCGCTTCTGCCAGCACAGCCTATTGCTCATGTTCGAGGACACATCTTCTCAGTATCTGATCATTGCCCATCTTGTAGAGTTGTCCTGCTACCACCATGAATGAATTGCTCCAGAGAGTCAGCTTTTTCCTCTAATCTCTGGACATGTACTCCAGAAAGGAAAAGTCAGACAGGAATTGCAACATCTCATCGTACTTGCTGAGTTTTTCTCTGTCTATGAGGAAGAGCTGTGCATCTAGAAAATCATCTTCCACCCCCTCTGGATCTTCTCCTAACCCGAGTCTTGACAGGAAATTTGCTAGTGTGTGCTTGTTTCTGGGGGTGTGCCTTATGGTGAACTCAAACTCTTGTAACAAAAGCATCCATCTGGCCAATTTTCCTACCAGGTTTGGTTTGTTCACCAGGTACAAGAGTGCTTTGTGATCTACATGAAATTCAAACATTTTTCCCAATAGATAGTGCCTAAACTTCTTGATGAAGTAGATCATCCCCAATGACTCCTTTTCTATAGTAGAGTAGGTCTTTTTAGGTCTAGACAGCCTCCTGCTTGCATAGCAAACTGGTTTGAACCAGCCTTCTTGCACTTCCTACATCAGAGCACTACCAATGGCGAAATCAGAGGCATCAACAAATACATGAAATATCATATCATAGTTTGGCTGCTAGAGAATGGGTGTTGTTGACAATATCCATTTGAGATTCTGAAATACCTCCTGATAGGATCCAGACCAGACATATCCTTCATCTTTCACCGCGTTAGACTGTACAAGGGCACTACCACATTCCCCAGGAACCTCATGAACATGTTATGCCACTTGATTAGTCCCAAGAATCTGACAAGCTCTTTGGCATTCTTGGGCGGCTAGAGCTTTACAATGATTGCGACCTTGGCTACCAGGTCCACAACTAGCCCTTCTGCAGATACTATGTGCCCTAAGAGGGATCCACTTGTCATAGCAAAGGCACACTTGGCTATATTAAGGCTCAGTATGGCCTTCCTACACTTCTCCAGGCACATTGTGAGGTGTGTTATGCGGTCTTCTTTCTTTCTGAACACACTAAAATCATCCACAAACACCCTCATGAAGGTGGTTAAATATTCGTAGAATATTTCCTAAACCATCCTCTGGAATGTGACTGGAGCATTCTTTAGCCCAAAAGTCATTACATTGGAGGAAAAATCCCCCCATTTTGTCATGAAGGCTCTTTTTTCTTTATCCTCCGGGGCCATCCATACCTGGTTGTACCCACGAATCCCATCCAAAAAGGAGTATGTCTCATGCCCTGCTACCACATCCCAGTAGGGAATCTATGAATGGTAGTGAGAACGGATCCGATCTGGCGGAGACGTGTAGCTTGTGGTAGTCAATACATACCCCTAGCTTCCCATTCTTCTTCGAGATGATGACTATTGGTGAAAGCCATTCTGCCCTTTCCACTGGATAGATGAACCCTACTCTTAGTAGCTTATCAATCTCCTCCTTTACTTGTTTGGCATATTTGGGATTCATTCTATATCTTCTCTGCTAGATAGGAGTTACATCCTCTTTTAAGTTGATTTTGTGCTGGTAGAAGCTAGGATCAAGCCCCTTCATATCTGAGTAGTGCCAGGCGAACACATCTTTGTAGGATTTCAACAGTTCCAGGAGTGTTCCTCTAAATTTTTGATTCAGATTAGCACTGAATCTGACTATTTTGGACTCTTGGTCATCCCCTAGGTTCACTTCTTCAAGCTCATCCTCCTGGACTCTGATGTTTTACTTCCTGAGTTGGGCTTTCTCCTACTTGAGAGCCATCATGGACTTTTCTTGCTCAACCTGCAATTCTATCACATTGTTTTGAGCGTCGTCCTCTTCTTCCTTTGCACCTTCTTCATTAAGTAGCACTTCTGGGTGAGCCACCAGGACTTCTGGATCGTGTCTCTGTATAATCCTTTTTATATCCACCTCAAATAGTATGATAGCTGATATGGATTTTCTTTTATGATCTATTCTTCTTCATCGTCTTCTACCCCTTCCAAGTAGTTTAGGCCCTCTACATGCAGCATCGCTTGGCTGGCCAGATTTAGCTTGTCTTTTCCTACGAGACTGAGATGCATACCTTCTTTTTCCCTCTTTGGATTGTGATATTGTATGCATCCCATTTGTGCTTTATCCTTCCACTTCTAAGCCATGGTCTTCCCAAGAGTATGGGATATGCACCTGCTATCTCAGTCATTTTGAGGACTATGAACACGACAGTGAACATGCATCCTACCACTTCTATTTGTTCTCCCCTGATTATTTCAATTGGTCGGACTCTTCTCTAGTCAGCCATGTGGATCTGGAACAGAGATGGCTGCATGCCCGTGATACCTAGCTTTTTAGCCATGCTATATGATATTATGTTCACTCATGATCCTCCATCGAGGATGACACTCGCCAATGTCTACCCTTTGATCTTGATGGTCACTTTCGAAACGGACGTGATAGTCTTGGACTATTTCCACATTCCTGCATAGATTTTTCGATTCTTGCAAGGGCATCTACACCAGTTTCTCATTTGGTACTATGGCATGAAGCAGCTTTTGCCTGGAAAATTAGGAACCAGATTCAACATTTGTTCTAGTGTGATGTTCAGTTTCGTCTTACTGAGATCCTCCCCCCACAGGTCGTATTCCTTCATGGAGTTGCTGCTTTTCTCCTTGTCACAGTGGGCATACCTTGGCCTCTATACATTCTTCCTTCTTTCTCTTTTGCTTCACTTTCCTTTTCCTGACTTTCCCTTGTCAGTTTTCCTATCTGGATTCCTTCCAAATTTACTTCCATTCCCTTTCTCATGGCGCTTCCGCTGGCTCCAGTTGTGGCACTTCAGCATCCTTTCTTCGATCACTCTACCATTGCACACTGGCTTCTTTCCTACTCCAATTTCTTCCCTTTTCTTGACCAGGTTTGTCCTATCCAATTTTTTCTCAGAATTCTCTCCCAAGGGCAGGCGTTCTTGCATTGTCCTCACCATTCCTTGTGCACTCTACACCAACTTGGTGATTTGTTCACAGACTTTCTGCTTCCTGGCCCTCCATTTTGGCTTTTGTTTCTGTTTCGGTTCGGCATTCTTGCCTAGCATCTTGAAAAGCCCTTGTGATCTTGTCACAGCCATCACCTTTGGTGGCTTTTCTTGTTCTTTACCTACCCCATGGTCTACTTTTACCATATTTACACCTGCATCATCTCCTGTTGTTGCTGGGTTCCCCTCCCTTTACGGCCTTGCCTCTTATAGTTCTTGCTGATGGTGCTAAATATGGGGCAATCATTTTGTTTATGTCCTAGACCATTGCAGTAGAAACAAGCTCCCTTTGGCCCAAATCTACCACCTCCTCTTCCATACGGTCTATTTATTTGAGGTCCTGTGTGGCGACCTCATTTTCCGGTTATGGCTTGCTGCTACTTTCCATCACCCTCAAATTTCTGTTTATGCTCTTGAGAATTTTTGTGGAATACAAATTAGAAAGCAAAGGGTATAGACTCTACCATCTGGCATTTTTATTGAGAATTTTTGTGGTATAGACTCTACCATCTAGCCACAAGGCACATTTTTGTAAGTACAAATGTTATCTTTATTGAGAAATTAGTTCAATCCATGCTTTTATGTTTAAAAAATAGCAAAATGTATGCTCATAGGACATCTTTGATACACTTATAGTACATCTTTTATGTAAAAAAATCAACTCAAATTTTAACCCATATATCAACCTATTTTGATGAGGTAATTGTGGATGATGGAGTGGACAAGGAAAGACATCCATACAAGTATCCAAGAGTATGCCAAATGGCTGGTGCAAACATTATGGATAACAAATTAGCTACTCCTTTGTTATCCACAAATATTGGTGATAGCAAATTAGCTACTCCTTTGCCTAGTAAGACATGTGTAGGTTCTCATGATGTAACTTATTCTCTTGTGGATCATGCTCTCATTGGCGAGCATATGTAATAAAGGGGAACCTATTTCCTTTGATGCACATGAAAATGATCATTGTATTATGCAAGCCATGAGAATGAGTACAACTCAACCATCATTAAAAATGGCACCTAATATTTAGCAAATTTTCCTTATGGTAAAAAGGCCATTCATACAAAAAGTGGGTATATAAGCTTATGCATAAAAAGATGATGGTAGGGTTATGCTCAAGAGAAGGGTATAGATTATGATGAGACCTTTGCACCCACAACTTGTATGAATACAATCATGTGTATTGTTGCATTGGTAGCGTATCTTGGTTGGAATAAACATCAATGAGGAGGTTGATGTGTCTCAACCTTGTGTGATTGAGAAGGAACAAGTCTAAATTATGCAGGTTAAGAAAAGCTTTACATGGCCTTAAGCAGGCTCCCAGGGCATGGTATGAGAAGATAAATGTATACTTGGTTGTAAATGGTTTTTATAATAGTCATTTGGACACCTATTATGTTATCTTTGTCCAAGTGGTGGGCTTCTTGGAGAGTGAGGGGTGGAGTGTTATCCAAGTCTTTGGATTTTTATAATAGTCATTTTGACATCTATTATAATAGCTTTTTCCAAGCGGTGGGCTTCTTGGAGTGAGGGGTGGAGTGTTATCCAAGTCATCTAAGTCATCCAAGTCTTATGATTTTGAGGAGCTTACATGGACAACTTAAGGTATTGGCTTTATGTGAGCGGTATTATCATCTTTGGCTTCTTCCCTAGAGGCTTTTCAATGATGTGGCTAGATGTTACAAAAGCACTTGTGGTGTGGCCTCAAATATATAAGGCATATCAAAGGTTTCTTTTTGCATATCAAGCAATTGATCAATCTCTTTATGAGGGTTGTGAATGCATGGTGGGGGGTCACTTGCACAGCATATGAATTTAGTGATGAGCAAGTGGTCTATCTTTTTTCATTGGTTATAATAGCTACATTTAAGAGGTGTCTAGCCCAATTTTCAACCTTGCCTTCTTGCAGCTTGTTGAGTATCTTTTCATGTTAATTATGATACTTGTGCTACATGAACTTTGCAAGGGTGATTAGGTCCTCACCAAGTAGGAACATTATTTATAAGGACCTGTCACTATTCTCTTCCTCCCTCTCTTGGGTGTACAAGTGAGTATACCCAAGTGAACTCTTTAAATTCTATATATAAGGGCTATTTAGGCAAGCCCAATCCTCATCCCAAGCAATCAATAGTTCATTTTTTTCTCTTTGTAATGAAATCTTATGAATCATTACTTTGTTAATTGTTCAACCAACCACATTATTCTAGAAATTAGTATTAGGAGACAAATCCATTTAGGATTTGTAGGCAGAGAGAGTAGGGGTAGACGAGAAGAAAAGAGAGAGAAGAAGGCAGTGGGAGCCGGTTGTGATGTAGATATTGCACATTGTTAACCTAGTCATCTCGTAGGTGTACAAATGTCTTTCCTAAGGTTTGTAATCACAAGATGTGGACAATTACTCTATTGATGTGGGATAGATAAGGCCTAAGGTAACCCACTAGATGTTAACCTATTTCTTCCTCTTCTAATTGTTACCTAGATAAGTATGAGACTAATGGGAGCATTGACACCACCATGATCCTACCTAGACCTACCCCTATTCTCTCCTTCTCACTCCTAGTTCTACCAACATAGCTAATTTATTGACTTGGAGTTTTTGGGAGAAAGTGCTCACTATCTAAGCATGAATCCAAGATTTGAGCTCCATAAAAACTTGTATGACTTAGGTATATAAGTGTGAGTGCAAGTGCAAGGTCACGTTTGGGGTGAATTCATGAGTGCCATGAAATGACTTGTTTTGTTCACTAGACTTGAGGAGCCAAGTCTAAGGTTAATTAACTCTTCTCCTTCCCTCTCTAAAGGGCTATGCATCCTTCTCCAAGAAACACAAGGTAAAATGCAATGGAGATTTCTCTACCATTGGTGGACTCTCACAAGCCTTTCTATAATCTCACTTTTCAACCCCCCACTTCCTCTCTCTAAAGGGCTATGCCTCCTTCTCCAAGCAACATAAGGCAAAATAAAATAGAGATCTCTCTACTATTTAACTCTCACAATTACACTTCCTATTGCTACTTTCTATGACTCTTTTATGCACATCTCCCTTTCATCCCCCCTAGCTCCATTCTCTTTTCATGCTTATGCTTCAATTCAAATCTTAGCCCTAAGCTTAGTTCTTCACTTAGGAGATTAGCCCTAAGATTAGTTTGTCACTTAAGAGAAGATATTTCTCCTACTCACACACACCTCAAATCTCAAGTAAGTGCATGCCTACTCGGGTAAGAAACCTTTAGTTGCACACTTGAAAGTTTTTGGGGGTGATATGTACATGTTCTAGATGCTTAGAGAACTAAATTAGATGCCAAAGCTAGAAATGTATTCTTGGGTTTCCAACATGGAGGCTCTATGACCCTCAGGTAAAGATTACCTTAGTGAGCCGTGATAAGGAGGAGGTATATGCAGCAACCACCATGGTTCATGGTTCCCATTTTTGAAAGCAAAGTTTATAGGTTATAATAGGCACTCTATATGTTGATCTATAGGCCCCATGAAAAGTATGTACCATAGTATTGATGCTTGTTTTGTGAGTATTGGTCTCTTATACTTATTTTTGTGAGTATTAGTCTCTTATGATGCAATTCTACAACTGCAAATTCATGTCTTTTGTGAGCAAGGAAAGCATATTATCATTGTTCTCTATGTAGATAACCTCTATGTCGCATCTTTGTAGGAGATCACTAGATAAAGATCTCACAACAACATAGCAAATGATGTAGAGTTGGAGATGACAGATCTTCGATTTAATAGATCTTGGCTTTTTGTATTGTTTTTTGGGGATTGAGGTCTAGTACAAGCCAAATAACATTTTCATCTCTCAGTGGAAATATACATGTGAGATACTCAAGGCATTTGGCATGACAATGAATGTAAGGCAATTGGTACTCCCAACTAGATTTAGGATTCATCACTCACCCTCTTATGTGCATTAGACATTTCCACATCTCATGTTTGTTTTAAGCTTTAGGCTTATCTCACAATGTGTAGCCCCAAATCTCCAAGTAGCTTGCATAACCAAGCTACCTCACATGCTGCCATTGCACACAACACCCCTGTATTCTGCCTTTGTACTTGACAAGGTAACTGTGGCTGCTTCTTGCTACTCTAAGTAGCAGCACCACTCCCAAAGGAAAACATAAATCCGTTAGTAGATCTTTTGTCCAAGATACTATCAGCCCAAGCTGCATTAGTGTATCCATACAGCTGCAACTCTATACCAGTCTCATAGAAGAGACCATAATCCACTATGGACCTCACGTAGTGTAGTGTGCGCCTCACAGCATCCAAATGTAGTTTTTGAGAATCCTGCATAATTGGCTCTCCAACCCAGCTGTGTAGTTCAAATATGGCCCTAGTGATCATCATGTAGATAAAGCTACCCACTATCTTCCTATGCATAGTGGGATTCTCTAGCATCTCACTTGTATTTGCACTCAACTTGTCATTCTAATCCAGTGGTATAGAAATGGGCTTATAGCTAGCCATACAATATTTGGACATATCCAAAGCATAATGTCAATTGTGATAGCCATATGCCCTCAGGCATCCGTCTCAATGCCAAGAAAGTATCTTAGCTCACCCAAATCCTTCATATCAAACTTCTTCTTAAGGAGACCCTTCACATGCTCAACTTCTTGCTCATTGTCACCCCCAACAATTAAGTCATCCACATAAATGGTAATGATGACAATCTCCTTATCACTCTTTTGTATATAGAGTGAATGATTTGCATCTACCATATGAAAGCCAATGGTGACAAGATACTCTACGATGTTGTCATGCCAAGCTCTCAGCACTTATTTTAGACCCATAAAAGGCTTTATGCAGTCTCTACACGTATAATTTGGGTGACTTAAAACCTCATAAGCACATGGCTGGTCCAAATACACTTCTTCTTATTGGAACTCACAATGCAAGAATGCATTCTTTACATCCATCTGATGTAAGACCAAACCTTTTAATGTAGCCATTGTAATTACAGCTCTCATGGTTGTTGCCATTTGGATAACAAGACTGAATGTCTCCTCAAAATCAAATGTTATAGGTTTGAGCATAACCTTTAGCAACCAATCTAGCTTTGTACCTACTAATGCTTCCATCTGAGTTGTGCTTCACTTTGTACATCTAATGAGATTTTTACCCTCAAGTAAAGGCACCAATTCCCATGTCTAATTTGTATCCAATGCAAACATTTCTTCATCCATGGCTATAGTCCAATTTGCATGCCTAAGAGCATCCTCAAAACATGTGGGTTAAACATGCTACATTTTGTGCAACCACCTGTTTTTGTGCATCATCCCTAATTGAGTCTTTGACATTAGCATACCAGCCCAGTTGCTCATCTTATCAAATACATCCTTGCTCACTCTCATCTCAGGTGTGATAGGGTTGTAATATCTATACCCTTTTGCTCATGGGATTAACTAATGAAAACACATTTTTCACTCTTCGAATCTAGCTTACTACGTAGCTCATCAAGAATATGTACATATGCAATGCATCTAAAAACTTTCAGGTTTGACAAATCTGGTTTTTTGCCATTATACTCCTCCTCTAGAGTTATACCATGCACTGCTGCTACTATGGGGGTCCTATTCATAATGTAAATTGTAGTCATTGACTCCTTCAGCCCAATAATGAGGCATGCTCTTCTTAGCCAGTAATGCACGAGCAACTTCTGAAATATGCCTATTCTTCCTCTTAGCAACACCATTTTGTGCTGAGTGTACCTACATGTAAATTGTCTCTGAATTCCAAGCTTTTTAAGATATGCATTGAACTCATTGGAGAAATATTATCCCCCTCTATTTGACCTCGAGCACTTAATCTACAAATCTGTTTGTTTTTCAGCCAACATTCTAAAGTTTTGAAAGTGAGTAAACACTTCACTTTTCTCTTTCATGAAGTACACCCACACCTAATAGCGACATCCTCCCATTGATGCCGTCTTTGTCGCCCCCCATACATGTGAGTGCACCATATCAAGTGCCCTCTTGCTTACACTTCTATCATGTAGAAATACATTCTTTGTTTGCTTCCCAAATTGACATCTTCACAAACCTTATGCATTTTATCTAGAAAATTTGGCAAACCTGTAACAATTTCAAAATTCTGCATGGACTTCAATCGCTGCTCATTTACATGACCAATAAGTTTGTGCCAGATATCTATATTGGCCACAACACCTGCACCTTGTGCAAACATAACAACTTTGACCTCAGGCATGTTCACATCCAAAGTAAACACTTTGCCCACTCTCTTACCCTTTGCAACCAAACAACATTTATTCTTGAAGTCCTCTACATAGTAGCCACCATTAGGGTTGAAGTATACCTACAAACCCTGCTTAATCATTTGCCCAATAGAAACTAGGTTCTTTATAATGTTGGGCGCACATGAAGTACATCAGATAGATACTTCATCTTACCATCTTGCATAGCCAATGGCATATTCCTAATATGAGCAACAGGATGAGCTGTGTCATCCCTCGTCTCTACATAACCTCATTTTTCCAAGTTTTTCACTTCTCTAAACCTCTCACCACTATGACAGGTCATGTGGTTAGAGGCTCTCGAGTCCACATACCATACATCATCAGCATTTATGGATACATCTGTAGTCACTATATTTACCATGTGATGCATAATACATAAATGCTCATATCTATCTTCAAACTTCTTGCTTGAAGATGCATAATTAATTTGTTGCAATTTCTCATTCTTCATGTCACTCTACTTTTTTGCAACATCCTGTAGAAATATGACCTTATTTTCCATAATAATAGCAATTTCTGGAACCTATTCTTGATTGTTGTTTGTTGCTCCAATTGCCACGACCTCTTTGGATCCCCTTGCCTTGAGACTAGCCTCTTTGGATCCCCTTGCCTTGATACTAGCCTCTTCCACCTGTGTGTGTTTGATACAAAGCATTGGAATATTGTTGTCCATAATTTTAGTTTTTATGTCAACTACCACCTTGGCCTTGACCACTATCTCTATCTCTGCCTCTACTTGAATTTGAGTAGAAGGCCCGCTCTGATGTGTTATGGCTTTGTGAAGAAGAGTCATCACCAAATCATAGACTTTTCTTCTATGGTCAGCATAGACACTTAGTCCTGAAAGTTGGGAACATTCTCCATAAAACTGCAATGGAGGCCTTGAATGGCTTACTCTTTACCAAGCTCATTTAAACAGACACTCACTAAATCATCATCTTCCACTGATACATTAATAGACCCAAGTGATTCAACAATGTCCTTGATCTTTAAAGCATGCTCATTGATAGGCATGCTTTTCTTCTTCACATTACGCAGCTCTTGTTTAAGCTGTAGTTTCCTTGCCTTCGTGTTGGTCTCTAGAACATTAGCACCACGTTTTGCCATGCAACTACTGGAGTGTTGGCATCCTGTATGTGTCATATCATTAAGTTTGTGACAATGATTGAAAGCCAATACATGAATTTCCTTGCACCCTAGTTCCAATCCTTGAATGCCATTACATCTGCTAGAGTGGCATTCTCTTCAAGCAACTCTGGAGGCTCCTTATTGTCTCTTTTGAAATAGTCCTAGAATCCTTTACCCATCAGTAATCTAGTCATTATGAACTTCTAAGCATGGAAGATGTTCTTATCCAGCTTCTCAAATGACAATTTGATTGAGTCTGTTGTTAGACGTTTTTACCTACAATAACTAGAACCTGCAAATAGACAATTTCAGTATATGTAATAAGTAACACAATAGTATCTTCTGTGCTGCTACAATGGTACTTCTGCATAACCTGTATGTCACTAGATGTGACCAAAGTACATGTACATACACCCAAGATCAATAATATATTTGTAAATATTGTCTGCACTCCGAAAATGCACTGCGGCACTGCAATAACCAGGTTTCGAGCAGAGACACTTAACCAAAACTTCTCAAAATTGCTCGAAAACACCTTGCAGTAGTGGTCGAATGGAGGCTGAAACTTAATTCCAGCCAAAAAACTACAATACAAAGTACTATGCACCACACATGCACCTCCACACTTGAAGCTTCTAAATTGAAGATGTGTAGCTCCTAGAGCTACTTAGGGGTTGTCATACCTAAATAAGAAGGGGAAGAGATGATGATGCTCTTACCCATGTACCGCTTCCTTTTCTTCTTAGCTTCCTTTTCTTACTACTCAGCTCCTTACCAACACATGAAAAGATTTAGGGGAGGGAAGAGATCTCGAGCTCTTGCAAGCACACACACACACACACTCACACAATAATGGATAACATACACATAAAGATAGAAGGCTAAAGTCTTCTTATTCTCTCTACTAAAAAGAGGTCTAGAAAAGATAAGTGAAAACAAACATCAGTACTAGAGTACTATGTGCAAGCTATCCATAATGTGAACATGTGAAGTAGGTGAGCTAGCAAGATAAGTATGTCATAACTCGATGGGTGGACTATGTAGTTATATTCTAGCTATAGAGTCACTGAGATGAAGATCCGTGCGTTAGCCTACCAAATGCGCCAATGATGTAAATGTGGAATGATCACCCAAGCATATCGTGAGTGTCAACTTTTGTTGGGATAGCGTGGCAGTGAGGAGAATAAGCGCAAGTGCTAAAAAACCAAAAAGAAGCAAGGGAAGCAAGAGTGAGGGAAGTGTGAAAGATCTACAATGGAGAGATAAGCTGTGTGTCTAGTGGGTCAGCTGATGAGTTAGAAAGGTTGTTATGATCCTTCGGGATTCAAGGAAAGCTATTTTGAGTTGAGTCTGACGGTCACAAGCCAGACAAGTCTGACGGGTTTGGGGACAAATTGGTAGTTCTGGATCAGCTTGTGAGATCATTGTGATCAGCTGGATGTCTTTGGAGTTGTATCTTTGTGTGGTTTGAGTGTTTAGAGGGTTTAGAGGTGTTAGATATCTCAAAGCTAAGAAAGTCTTCTCTAGTTGAGTTAGTCATTAGCAATCAGTGGTCAAATCAGTCCATAGTAAGTCATCTATAAGTAGCAAAGAGTCTTTGAAGACATATCTTCATGAAATTAGGGTAGCCTAAGGGCTAGGAGGATTATGCAGACACAAAGGAGAAAGTTCATGATCCAAGTAGGGCTTCTGCATTGATTGGTTATGTCTCCAAAAGCAGAATCGATAATAGTAAATATCATTTGGATTAATGTAGACAGATATGAGATGAGTAGCATGATGCTATAAAAGTCTTGCATAGGAGCATGTGGTTACACAAAATACAAGTCAGCAATCACAATCATTAAATGGACCAAGAGAGTCCTTTAGCAATGGGTCTGTCGATAGACCATGGAGTGGCAAGCAACATCGAAAAATCAATCCTGCAAGTTCAACAAGTGTATCACATAAAGACAAAGACAAGATGGATGAGTCTCTTAATATGCCTGACATTTCAGGAAGGCATCGTATGTTGATGGAGATTCTAGTGACTTAGAGTAGAGCCTCGATGATGAGGAGTTTGGTATTCCAGCTATTTGGACACCTGGTGCAAGGAAGGCTAAAGTAGCCACAAAGGACACCAAGGAAAAATCCAGGACCATGCAAATTGAATAGGGCCAAAAAGCCTATTCAGGGATTGATGTATAATGGTTATGTGGCTCACCATTATGTGTACATGGCAAAGGTTGTGCAGGCGGTTGAACCCACACATTTTAAGGATGTTGTTGGGGCATGTACATTGGGAGAAAGCCATGGATGAAGAAATGGCTACATTGGATGCAAATAAGACATGGGAATTGGTGGCTTTGCTTGAGGGTAAGAAGGCTAATAGATGTAACTGGGTCTCCAAAGTGAATCGCAACTCAGATGGAAGCATTAACAGGTGCATGACAAGATCGCTTACCGAAGGTTATGCTCAGACCTACAACATTGATTATGAGGAGACATTTAGCCTTGTTGCCAAGATGGCAACCATCACACAGAGATGTTATTGCAGTGGGTGGCTGCATTAAAAGGTTGGGTTTTACCTTCAGATGGATGTAAATAGTACATTTTTGTATGATTATTTGCAAGAAGAAGTATATATGGAACAACCACTTGGTTATGAGGATTTGAGTCACCCAGATTATGCGTGTAGGATACATAAAGCCTTGTATGGCTTAAAGCAAGCACCAAGAGCATGGCATGATAAGATTGCACAGTATCTTATGACCATTTACCTTCATATGATCATTCACTCTATGTGTGAAAGAGTGATAAAGGGATTGCAGTCATCACCATCTATGTGGATGACTTAATTATTGAGGGTGATAATGAAGAGGAAGTTGGGAATGCAAAGGGTCTCCTCAAGAAGAAGTTTGACATGAAGGATTTGGGTGAGCTTAGATACTTTCTTGACATTGAGGTCATTAGGACACCTGAGGGCATATGGCTATCACAAAGACAATATGCATTAGACATATTGTTTTAATATAGTATGGCTGGTTGTAAGACCATTTCTATATCATTAGATTAGAATGGCAAGCTGTGCAAACACATGTGAGATTTTAGAGAATACCACTATGTATAGGAAGATAGTGGGCAGCTTGATCTACATGACGATCACCCTAGGCCAAACATTAACTACAGAGTTGGGTTGGAGAGTTAGTTTATGCAGGTTCCTTGGAAGCCACATTTGGATAGTGTGAGGCACACACTATGCTACGTGAGGTCCACAGTGGATTATGGCCTCTTATATGAGGCCAGAATATAGCTGGAGGTGTATGGATACACTGATGCAGATTGGGTTGGTAGCATCTTGGACAGAAGATCTACTAGCGATTTTATGTTTTCCTTTGGGAGTAGTGCTGCTACATGGAGCAGCAAGAAGCAGCCGCCCCGATAGTTGCCTTGTCGAGTACAGAGGCATAGTATAGGGGTGCTGTGATGGCATCATGTGAGATAGTTTGGTTATGTAAGCTACTTGGAGATTTGGTCCTGTATGTGGGCAGGAAGGTTGTCATTTATTTTATGATGATAACCTTAGTGTAGCATATAGTTGGCCAAGAACCGAGTGTTTCATACATGGACCAAACACATAGAGGTCCATTATCACTTCATCAAAGAGAAGGTCTTGATAGGAGATGTTGATCTCGTGTACGTTAGCACAAAGGAGAAGATAGCTGACATTTTCACCAAGGCCTTGGGAGTAGAGAAGCTTTGCAGATTTCGCACTATGCTTGGAGTCTTTGAGATAGAGTTAAGCGTGAGGGGAAGTGTTGAGATGTCAACCTCAACATGAGCTAACAGTCATGATGCACTTGGTGACCGTTCCACATTTTTACCACTAGTGTATTTGGTAGCTGTGACACGATGGATATTTGCTAGTGATTCTACAGCTGGAGCTGGACTACGCCTTCCTAGTCCAATCGAGTTATAGGGCATACTTATCTTACTAGCTCACCTATTTGGTGTGTTCACATTATGGACCGCTTGTAGATAGTACTCTAGTACTTATGTTTGGTTTTCACTTATCTTTCGTAGCCTTCTTTTGAGAGTACAAAGAAGAAGAAGAAGATTCCAGCCTTCCATTTTTGTGTGTGTATTATCCATTATTATGTGAGTGTGTGTGTGTGCGCTTGTTGCAAGAGATCAAGCTCTCTCTCCTCCCCCAATCTTTTCATTATCTAATGTGGAGAGAATCTTGACTTTGGCTTCGGGTTTGCAGGTCATTTCCCTTATGTAATAGAAAGAAAATTCTCCTCTCATCACCACTGTTGTGTTTCTTGGTCTTAAGGTAATTTCCTCAGTAGAGATCGTGACTGCTTGGCCTTAAGTCCTATGCTATAGGTCTATATTAGATGTGAAGACTCCCCCCCTACCCATACCTTTCCATCCTTCTCACTTCCTCTCAATTGTTCTTGGGATATATGTGTTATCGTCCTCGTTTACATACGTCATTTGCAGAATGATAACACCTCTTGATTAGAGGTGCATCTGGAAACTTATGATTCCCCTCTACATCCCTCTATGCCATGGTGATGTTACAGAGGTTACGCCATCCTTGTACTAGCCTATATCTCCTTGATTTACTCAAACTCGCCCCAAATCAGGACGAACCCAAATCAGGACGAACCTATCTATTACATTTGGAGGAGTTGACTCAAACTCTCTTGAAAGAACCTGTCCATTACATTTGGAGGGGTTGACTCGAACTCTCTCATAAGAACTTCCCTTTTACATTTGGAGGTGGTGGGTCACAACATACGAGCACTTGAACTCTCGAGGACTCTATGAGATCCTTATGCTCCTGTTGGCATACTAATTGATCGAATACTTGAGGAGTCTTACATTGAGTATACATATTTCCCTCTGGGTCTACATAGAGTTTGTATCCATCACATGAAGCGGCAATAACTTTTGGGTTATCCAGGATCTCTAGATCGCAACCTGGCATTGCCAAAAGTGACCATTGCCAAGAGAACCATGTTAATGGTGGTCAATGTAGATTAAAATATTTGTAGTTTCATGATAACATAGCACTGTAGCACATAGGTTTTACTAGCCGTTCGAGTGTGAACTTGTTCCCTAGCATTTCACTATTGGCTCCTCTCCCTCCAGTTTTGGGAGAGTTGTTTGAGCTCTTTCAGGCCTTCTTGATTATTCACCCACGAATACTTGATGCTCACTAGGCTCCATTGTCCCATGTGGAAGCTCTTTAGGATTTCTACCCCACAATAGTGATCTCATCTTGTCCATTGTGAAGGACTCTTGGTCTGCTTTTGAACTAGTGTCTGTCAATTCCACTCGTGATCTGGTACTTCTTCTTAATGACGGTGCGTGAGATGAAGTCTCGTATTCAAAGGTTGGGTTAGAATATGACTGGGCAATTATTCAACTTAATTTGCAAATGCATAGGCACTTGATCTAGCACCAAAATCACTTGACATAAGTTCTTATGAGGATTTTATGATTTTTTAAGTTTTTAATGGGTTTTTAAAATCTATTTTATAATGTTTTTGTATTTTTCAAGGTTTTTTATAAGAAAATAATAAACTATTAGGAAAAAAGAAAGAACATACAAGATGTATACAAACAATGCAAGTATGACTTTTTCTTGTTTTTCCACTCTTTGAGAATCAAGTCAAATCGATGACCTAAATGTTGAATGATCCAAACTAGCTGCACTGTCAAAATCCAACGATCTGAATTCTAGAACAATCTTAGAGTGGGATCGGTAATCCGAAGTCTTGAGCTGGGATCGGCAATCAAAATCTAATGTAGTTGGGTCAATGATCTAGATTTGGGATCGATAATATGACTATACAATAATGATGGTGGCACTAGTTTCTATGTACTTTCTAGGTAGAACAAGGGTCTTTACTTAACTTTTTACCCTCTTATAAGAGAATATTTGATTAATACCTTGACAACCCCCTTTCATAAAGCTCAAGTGCATGGCAATGAAGATCATTCACCATAGATAGTCCCTCATTAACCACTTTTAGGCTTTGGTCCGATGATCTAGTATCCAACGATCCGAATCCTAGTCGACAATTCAAAAATTCTAGAGAGCAAAAAACATAGTTTTTGATTTATTATTAAAGGTTTTTCTTAATGTTTTTTTTTTGGGTTTTTTGACATGATAGGGGTGCTTAGCAACACTCTGATATGTTATCATTTTGCAGTCCATTTTACTAAAAATAATAACTACTAAGGTTAATACCTTGATTAATCTAATCTTGATCAAAAAATATAACAAATAATAATGCACACTATATACATACATACATACATATATATGCATACATACGTACATACATACATATATATATATACATATATATATACATACATACGTATACATATATATATATGCATACATATACATACATACATACATACATACATACATACATACATACATACATATATATATATATATATATATATATATATATATATATATATATATATAGAGAGAGAGAGAGAGAGAGAGAGAGAGAGAGAGAGAGAGAGAGAGAGATGGCAGGAAGATACATAGTGAGAGACAAGGATGGCATTGAACAAAAGAGAAATAAAGAAATAAAGAAAGTTATATTAATGTCCACTAGACACCTCAAAGGCATATGGGACCGGGAACAAATAATACATCATTGTTAGTACATTCCACTTCGAGTCAAAAAGATAAACTGAGAAACTGAAAAATCCTAGTATTCCTAGGATGAAACTAGTTTGATTACAAGAGAGCCATGTAAGCAATATTTCATAGAGTGGCAACTCATTTATTGGGTTTCTTGAAGTCTTGAATGATGGCTTTTCCTCTGCGATACACTACCCACTTCCCATTATTCCTTGCCTCTACAACCTTTGCTAGTTCTTCTTTCCTATTCTTGAGTTGTTGGGGAGTGAGTTCATCTGCAATCCATATCTTTGTACCTTTAAGTGATTTTGACTGCTGCATCACCTTAATCTTCTCATCTATTGTCTGGTATTCTAAAACGACATGTTTTCCTTTGACTGTTATTGACATTGGGTCATCGATGTTCACAAAGGGGATGGCCCGAACTACTTTTCTTCTCATCACCTCTGTCTCCAAGACATAGATGTCAATTTCTAGAGAGAGAGAGTGGTTGGGGGAAAAAAGCTCCCTCGAAGAAGCTTGCTTCGTGATCATTCCCGTTTTTGGGTGCCTCTAAACAAATATAATCACAATAATATTATACAACTTAATATAGAGAGGAATATGTAATTTATAACAAGGCACAAGGGCCTTCCTCCAAGTTAGCTTGCAATTCATTGTAAATGTCCTTAACATTGGTGTCATGTATTATCATTGAATATATCTTAGCATCAATAGTTACTTGAGATAATGGTGATGGCTATAAGGGAATTTTTATATTGATCTTTACAATAAGAGAGTGGTCATTTCTACATGGGATTTATAATTTTGATATTTAAATGAAAATATATTGATCTTAGCTAGTCCTATTGGTATATTGTATACCACCTTAGCTTGGCACATACCAGCACATAGCACTAATAAAAACTTGAGTTTTGAAATGTAAAGAATTGTTTGATAATTTTCATTAGTGTGATTACATTTCCATGACCTAATTATTTACGTATTAGTGGATGTTACTATTCTTATTTATACCACCTAATGTCCTTACTTTTGTAACAATTTAAGATTGCCACCATTTAGGTGTAAAATATTTTCCAAGAAAAGCAAATGTAGCCCTCAAACAACTCGACTTGGGTGTGTGTAAGTAGAAGAAAATTTGTGGAACCATCATACTCCTTTAGCATGATTTGAAGATAACTATTTAAACTCCTAAAAGCAAATTCTGTAAGCTTTCATATGGTATAATATGTTAGCATGGCCAAAATTGATATATATTCATACATATCATGAAATTTTCTTGCTAGATTTTCTACCTTCTTTAGTGCACACATGAAGTCATGTAACAATCTCTCTCTCTCTCTCTCTCTCTCTCTCTCTCTCTCTCTCTCTCTCTCTCTCTCTCTCGCATACCATAGCACCAAGGGGAACTAGCATCTATGAGTCTTGCACAAGTACGAAGAGGAAGTCCCCCCCCTCTCTCTCTATATAAAACTTGCACATCACAAAGGGGAAGCACGCGCGCGCGTCGTCCCCATGTGCACTTTGTAGGAACAAGATTACTCTCGAGAAAGAGAAGCTTCTTTCTTAAGAACAATCTTGTTCCTACAAAGTGCACATGGGGAAGATGGGGAAGACAAAGGGGGAAGACAGAGAGAGACATGAACTTCTCATGTGCACGTTCACAGAGAGAGAGAGAGAGAGAGAGAGAGAGAGAGAGAGAGAGAGAGAGAGAGAGAGAGAGAGAGAGAGAGAGAGAGAGATGATGTTAGAGGTCCCAAGATAGAGAGAGGGGGGTGAGCTTGGTAATGTGGCCATTTGAAAAGTTCGGTTTTCACATGAGCGCCAATTTTGAATGAATAAGAGTATACAAAGATTTGAGTGGATAGGAGTGTATGGAGATTTGAGTTAATGCACGCATATATTAGGGAGATTTAAGTTAAACACACTCACAATTAGATTTGAGTTAGCATAAACACACATTCTATTAACTACCCAGACTATCGTATCATAACTTTCTCTGGTTGAACCACTCCTAGTGGGGCCACAAGATGGGGACTTCATTGTCAGTATAGAGATTGATTTTATGCCATTTTACATAACATGAATTACTTCAGAGACCTACAGCACAGGGAGGAAGTCAAGGTTCTTTAAAATCTCAGAGAAACAAAAATCAGGGCCTAAATAGAATTTTTAAAATATGACTCCAAGAGGAGAAGAATTTTGATCATCTTATGGAACATTCTAGTAAACCGAGGAGAGAAAGGAGATGTCTTTGGTGCCACCAACCCGGACATAACATGAATGAATGCCCAAATCCACATATTATGATTGTTTCTCCTTAAAATGTTTCTACGTCGTGTTTCCAAAGACCTGCTTTGCTTCTACGCAAGAGTAACTAGAGATCCTCAATGCCAAAGAGTTTGCCAAGCCTCCAAAGAAAGATATATGTAAGATTCCCCCCTTCCAAAAATAGGGGAAACACTTAAGATAGTCCACTAAGTCTTATCTTGGAGAAAATTTTCTACTCATTGACACCTTGACCATGCAGAGATTCAAGGTAAGACCTAGTTCTATCCCGCAGGGAGAGCGTGGTCTTCTAAAAATCAAATCACCCATAGGATAATTGATCATAATTTGGGCAACTACTAGTCTTGATTCCTAGAGACAATGCTTTTTTCCTCATCCAGGCAAGGCACAACCGCTGGCCTAGTCTTCTAGAATAGAATTGCTTGAGAACCTATTTATCTAACGTAGGACTTTCACTTAATATGTTGGAAAGCTACCGGACTAATCGGGTCCACCCGTCCGTAGGATGGCGCCGTCGGGGCATTCCATCCTCCCACTTTCCACCCTACTCACGCGTCAATTTGTTTTCTAATTAATCCTACCACACTGTTTAACATAAATAAACATGTTCCTTAATTAAGGCCCTTTTCACAAGGTTTGTTAAAATAGCCTTTTTTCACAATACAATAATGCCAAAGACAAGATTTATAAAAACAAAGTTTAAACATGAATTAATTTCATACAAGCTAAACCGGCTCTCTTATTCTTTTCCTTTATACCGCCGATGATCTAGAATTCGACCTTCCAACCTCTACATGCTGGGCAAAACCCTACGGGACCATACACCTCATCGTCGGCCGGCTGGCTGGCAAGGACTCAAGCCGGCCTGTCGCCCCTCAGGCTCCATCGCTCGATCCTCCCGCCCCTCAGAGGGATGTCTACACACTAGGGTGGGCTAATTCACCGCACTAGCCTGGGCCCTCAGAACTAGGCAGCATCACAATCACTCGCCTCAATCGGCAAACCTCATTCTCCCAATGGTATGAGGGATACCATGAGGGATACCATGGGCCACTCCGGGCCTTACTAACGTCTCCGTCGTCCAGCTACACAAGCACAAGAACGGGGCAGCGTCAAAGGCAGGGAGAAGTTGTACATGTACCATAATTTAACCAAGATAACAATCCATTTATTGAACTAAACCATAGGACTAGAATCCATGTTACCTTCTTAAGAAAATAATCCTTTTCACAAAGATTTTTGCATTTCAACTTGAGATTGCGATAAGACATTCTTTATTTAAGGCATATGCTATTGTTTAAAAGAATACAAACTTTAACTACTAGTAAATCAATCAAATAGATCACTGTTAACAATTAATAGAGAAGCCGGGGCCATACCTTAATCCCTAAGAATGATATATAATTGAGAAACAAAATATGTATATACCTTATAGAAATTTTTGGTTTATCCTTGCCTTTGCTCGTTAACAAGAGCTTTAGAACTTGACATATGAGAATAGAGTCTTCTAATACCTTGTCTTTTGATTGAAATCATCCAATAATCTCCAAGCTTTATCTCCTCTTACTTGTACTGTGACTCTTCTCTCTTTCTAAGGTCTATGGCAAAATGGCCTTCTTCTCTTACAGGGCTATGGCATACTATTCTTTCTCTAAAAGAAAAGCTATGGAGTTTTGGTCTCTTCCTTCGAAAGACCATAGTAATCTAACCTTCTCTTCTAAGATATTAGATAAGAATAAAGGGATATATACATCTCAAGCTCTAAGATTACCTTGAGGCTACTTGCTGCCTTCTTACAGTTTTCCCTGTGTAGAGACCTTGACAGAATCAACAAATTGTTTTGGCCATAACTCTCTGATAAAAACTCAAAATATGGTCATATAACCAGTCAAAAGAACCGGAAGGCATCTGGTCTACAAGCTAACGCAGGTAGAACAGGTAAAAACATCTGTATATAGCCACAAACGCGCCATCTTTAGAAACGCGTTGTTTTTTCACATTTTTAGTATGCATGGACTCTAAATATGTAAAAGTACTCTAAATATGACCTCCTATCACCTAAATTCGAATTTTTATTTTTGGAGATACTTATCTCTAATAGAACTATTCTTATCTTCTTATTTCGTTTAGGATTTTTTTTTTTGGAGCTAATATTTTTATTCTAACACTTTCCTAATGTTTCTAGCCTTATTGACTCACTCTTCTCTAAGTGCACTCTCTTTCCTTCTTGAAATCTATATTAAAAGAGACACATACATACGTGACTTAGGAGGGACCTTACAATATGAGATAGTACCAAAGTACTTCTAGTCCTTCAATATATGGGATATATGATGAGAGGACTGAAAGAAGCCTGGACTGAGATTCTCATGACTCAAATAATGGCCTTATGGAGCTGTGCCACCTCACTCCCACCCATATAAACTTAGAGAAACATTGGGGCTATGGAGGTTCAACCATGAAGTATGTTTGCCGAAGGAGTGGTAAGTGGGCTTGGTAAAGGTGCCATTACTAGTAGTATCGGTGTTATTTTGAAGGTATGCCTCCACATCATATCTATCAAAGTGGAAACATTCATTTTTTGGTTCATCAAAGTGGAAACATTCCTTATTCAATTCATCATAGCTAAACTCCATCATAGATATGGTTTGGTTCATGATAGCAAATATATCTAAATTGTATTGCCAACGTGCATCTCTTTCTACATGAAATGCCAAAGGCAATATAAAATCCTTTCAATACATCATTTAAATATGAAAACACTTGCTCCTACACTTGTTAAAGGCATGTGTTTTAGATATTTGTGCAATGCGTATTTTAGATATTTGTAACATTACACACTAAAGGTTTTCTTGGATAGCTAAATTTGTTTATAGTAACATTTCCTTGCTAAGTCCACATTTCAATAAACGTAGATTTGTAGATGATATTTAGCATTGGGCAGATTACTAGTATATTCAAACACAAAAAAAAACACATGCATTTCAAAATATTTAAAAACAAATATACACCTCCTAGAAGCATTTTTTTGTGTGCATCTTGTCTTTCCCATTGAATATTGCATTTGCCACTTATTAAAAGGAGAAATTTTATACATTTCTTAGATTGGTTATGTAGTATAATCCAAATTTCTATTGGCACAATTACATGCTTACACACATGTATTCAAGTAAGTTTTTATATCTAATGTTCAACATGAACATTTTTTTACAATATAGAAATATTCGAGGTCACATACTATATTCTTGATCACTCCATATATTAGAGTGAATTGTTTTACTATGCTCACTTTAAACAATAATGAATAAAGGCTATACCATATAATAAATGAAAATGACTCAGTGACACTTATTATTCTCATATAGGTAAACTTTGATGGATGTACTATGCTCTCTATGGTCATTTTATAGCTATTTGCCAATACCTTGTGAATCAAGGAACCAAAAATCAAAGACATTCTTAAAATGCTTATATCATCACATGAATCAAATACGGAAAGAAGCCACACGTGTTTGCACATTTTAGGTGCTATGATGTTTAAAAAATGCACTATAAAAAATATTGAGGTTTTTTTTATTGCCTTTGAAAAAACCACTTATAAAAATATTATACAAATAATATAAAGAGGAACATTAAATCTATAAACAAGGTGCAAGGGCCTTCCTCCCTATAGATAACTTAAATGTAAATGGCCTTTATATTGATACCAGTGTTATGTGAGAATGTATCTTAGCATCAATAATGACTTGAGATAGTGGTGATGGCTACAATGGCATTTTGATATTGTTATTCCCAAGAAAATATATTGAGATAGTGATGATGTGTACATGTGATTTGATCTTTCAATGAAAATATATCGATCTTAACCTAGGTCCACTGGTTTTATGACTTAAGGTATTGGAAATGAAACAAGTGGTATGGATATTTGCTAGAATTTCAATGAGACTATACTTTAATGCGATTTGACAAAGATGGTGGAATCCAAGCTACGAAATACGATTGGATGTAACTTGTGCTTTGAATTGTGAAGAATTATTTGATGATTTTGGTTAGTGTGGTTACTTTTATGTGCCTTAGTGGCTACTAATATCCTTATTTTATTGTACCTATTGTCTTTACTTTTGTTACGATTCAAGATTTCCACCATCTAGGTGAAAGGTTTTTTCCAAGAAGAGTACATGTAGCCCTCAGTGGGACAAATAATTCCACTTGGGTGTGTCTAACTAGAAGAAAAAATATGGAAATCAATATACTCATTTTGCACGATGTGGAGAACCATTCAAACTCTTTGAAAGCCCTAAAGTGAGAATATAATATTTTGCCCTAGCTACAATTGCTTTAAAGGCTACCTTATGCAAGTATTATCCACACACCGTAAATCATGAAATCATGTAGAATTATTAATATTCACATACACTATCAGGACAATCAACTACCTTGGTGGTTAGGAGCCTTCGGTGAAACCAATTAACCATACTTTTGGGTGGGACATAGGGCTTATATTATCTACTATTGACCTTGTGGTTAGCATATGGTAGGTTAATTTATGCAAACATTATAACCACTTTGAGTTCAAGGTGACCTTTTTTTTGGGTATTATAAGGAAGGGTGCTAAAATTACAATACCATCACCTCTACAACGGGTGGTGGGTTGATTCGAATTTGATATCACTTGGTAAGGAGGCACATGTGCTACCATTTAACTACGGCCCAAGAGGTAAGTGTAAGGTGACCTTATGCAAGTAAACATGCTCTTTCTACACACATTGAGAATAGGCCACTAAAATGCTACTTTTTCAAACAAAAAAAAAGCCTTTAGTGTATATTGCATGCACTGGTGGGGCTGAAATTTTAAAAAACCATGTCTCTTGCTGTGTACCAGGTTACAGCATCACCCCCCTCCCCCCCCTTCTCTCTCTCTCTCTCTCTCTCTCTCTATCTCTCTCTCTCTCTCTCTCTCTCTCTCTCTCTCATATACAGGGTCCAAGGCGACCACTCGCTCTTTTTCCTAATCTTTGTGTGTAGGAGGTGTAGCCAATAGGAGGGAGGTACGCACAATTGTATGCTAGAGGCATCAATTTTTGGGTGGGGATCATTGTACCTTATAAGAGAGAGGGAGGACGCTAAATGTGGGGCTATGGAGGAGGTGACATGAAGGTGGGGGGATAGAAGATAGAGGGATGAGGCTAGGGAGGGGTGAGGGAGGAGGCCAACTTGCAATCTTGGCAAGGAGGGGGCCCAAGGAAGGCGGATAAATCGCGGTGAGAACAGTGGAGGAGGTGAGGGAGAAGGCAATGGAGGAGGTGAGGGAGAGGGTGCAAGGCTCGTTTTCATTTTTATAATTCGTCTAACTTTGAAGGCCTTCAACCTTATATGCCTAAGGTTTTACTATAGGACGTATTAATTTAATGCTCGCATATATACCCACAATAGACTGGATTGTACTTGTGATCAAGGTATGCCATCTCAACCGATGACCCATCATTACCACACAAACAAAATATTCTTATGATCCATCATGTAAAGTGGGTATCTTGACACACACACACACACACACATACATATTCACATACACAAGTGATTACTTCACATAGTTGAGAACTTGCGAGAGACACACACACATATTCACATTCTATTTCTCTTCTTTCTCTCTCTCTCTCACAACAACATTCTATTGACTAGGATGCCCTTACGGAAATTTAACGTATGACTTACTGAGACGACGAGTTAGAATAAAGCCCCAAGCCGTCCCGCCTCCCTCCGACTCATGTAAACTTGCTCAGAGAAACACTCGCGCTTCTCAGCCGCAGAGGTTGAACCATGAAGTATGTCGTGGTCACCGGAGGAGTGGTGAGCGGGCTTGGTAAAGGTGTCACCGCTAGTAGCATTGGTGTTGTTTTGAAGGCATGCGGCCTCCGCGTCACATCTATCAAAATAGGTAATTGTTCTCTCTGCTTCCCAAATGAAGGAGGAAGAAGCTTGTCGCTTGTGCTTTCAGGCTGCCATGGTTTTGATAAGGTTTTACCTTCTTAACCCTCTGCTTTTTTTTCTGTTCTTTGTTCTTTGTTTTTGGTTTTGGTCCCCCCCTCCCCCCAACCCCCCTCTTCTAGATCCCTACCTCAACACAGATGCCGGGACAATGTCTCCATTCGAACACGGCGAAGTTTTTGTACTCGATGATGGTGGAGAGGTAGCTCCATATGCACAAGTAGTTTGGCATTTTGAATTTGAACTCAAGCTAGTTTATTAATCATACCAATGCTGCTAAACTATCCATTCTATGGGTTGTTATGTGTTCAAAACCCTCTCAATTTTAAAGTTTGGATTCTTTTGGCTTTCATGCACATGCGTGTCTGAACCCCCCTGCCCAGTGCTGCCATCATGAGACCAATTGATTTGTGAGGCTTAAAACATTTTTCGAGCCTTTCACCTTCTACATATTAAGAAATGCCGTGGATGTTTGTTGTGTTGTTGGAGCTTGCGTACAACAGCACTGCAAACCCATCTATAGGACAAGCTCCTTTTCGGGTCATCTATGGAATGCTGGTGCTCCCATCAACTCTTCATGTGAAGGAAGAAGTTTTTGCAGCAGATAAGTATGTTAGAGATCTTGAGGCAGCTTTGGCATTAGTGCGGACAATGGTGCAAAAGTCCTGAAAAGGCAAGGCTTAGAAAGCATCCTGGGAAAGAGGGAGTGTATCCTTAAGTTGTATAATAGATATATGGGCTTTTCAAAGTTATCTATGATGTAGCTTTACAGCTGGCGCTACTTGATCATTGGAGGATTTACAATGTGTTTTGTGTGAGTCTTTCAAGGAAATACGAGGGATGTGAGATTCTAAAGAGCTTTTGGAAATTTCTGTTTATGTTTTTTTGGATGTGATCTCTTACAATAAGGGATTGACACTGTTGATGTGTATATAAGGGTATGATTGTGGGCTAAAATGTTATATTTTACAAGCTTTCCAGGAAATGTACGCTTTTATTCTTTAGCTTCTATTATTATGCTTGTTTTGCTTTATTTTGAGTAGAGAGAGAGAGAGAGAGAGAGAGAGAGAGAGAGAGAGAGAGAGGGGGGGGGGGGGTTCCCTCTGCCACCTCAGAGTCAAGCATGCCCCTTTTTACACTGGATTTGTTTACTGTATAGTTGAGCTGATGTAGGCTGTCGCATGTAGCTGTATGGACAGAAGAGCTAAGGAACGTGTGAATGACATCAGTAGGGTTTGGGTGTGGGGCTGGTACTGTATTGAGCTGATGCAGGATATACAATCATACCTCTGTCTCTCTGTCCCTCTCCCCCCCCCATACGTGAAACCATGGAGCTGTTCTCCACACTGATGATACCACAAATAGTAATTCTTAAACAATATGAGCCAGGTGATGTAGGCTGTCGCATGTAGCTGTATGGACAGAAGAGCTAAGGAACGTGTGAATGACATCAGTAGGGTTTGGGTGTGGGGCTCGTACTGTATTGAGCTGATGCAGGATATACAATCATACCTCTGTCTCTCTGTCCCTCTCCCCCCCCCATACGTGAAACCATGGAGCTGTTCTCCACACTGATGATACCACAAATAGTAATTCTTAAACAATATGAGCCAGGTGGCTACTTTTGTACCTTGTTTTGAGAGGGCTATATTCTCTCCTCAAATGATCATGATCACTATTGAGTCATTTCATTTTCCATTTTTTTTCTATGCTCCAGTTACCTCACGGAACTATTGTGACACTTTTGGGTCTCATAGACCCTTTGGGTCTTTTGCAGATGTTAAATATAAATCTCTCTTTTCAAGAAACGTTTTTGTGTTTGAAGGTTGATTTAGACCTTGGGAATTATGAACGGTTCCTTGACGTGACACTGACAAGAGACAACAATATAACCACAGGGAAGATATATCAGGTCTGCTTTTCCATATTTGCCGTGTTTTTGGTGGATCATAGATAGTGACAGCATTTTTTCAGGACACAGATATATACATTCTGGCTGGTGTTGTGCAGAACAGTGGTGTGTGCATGGAAGCTTCTTGATTTGAAGTACCTTATTATCTAATTATTGTCCTCATCTTTTGTTGTTACAGTCAGTTATCGACAAAGAGCGACGTGGAGATTACTTAGGAAAAACTGTCCAGGTTGGTTTATTAGTTCCAGGTCTGGCAGCAGAAAAATGCAGCCTGTACAACCAATATTTGTTTCTCACATCACTCTTAACGATTCTAGGGAAATGGGCTGTACTTGGTAACACCCATCCTTGAACAAGGTATATGGGAGTACGTAAGGTCTATTTTCTCATCATATTGTTTGCGTTGCCTGTTGTCATTCAGGTCATACCTCATGTCACTGATGCCATTCAAGATTGGATAGAGCGGGTTTCCATGGTTCCTGTTGATGGGAGCAACCGACCTGCAGATGTTTGTGTGATTGAGCTCGGTGGAGTTGTTGGTAATGTCTTCTTTGTTCCTACAGTAGTCTGTAACTGGCTTGTGGAGATGGCTAGGTATAGCCTATGTTTTAGAGTGTAATTTTTTGGTTTTGCTTATACAGGTGACATTGAATCTATGCCCTTTGTGGAGGCTTTGCGGCAGTTTCAGTTCCGAGTTGGTGAGTCTGTTGGGCTGAATTCAATGAGACCACTTTCTTTGCAGCCATGGAATTATTCTCCTGATTTTTTCTGAGCAACAAATTGCTTATGTCCTACTGGTTCAAATAATGAAATCTTATGCAGGTCCCAGCAATTTTTGTCTGGTGCATGTGAGCCTTGTTCCGGTCCTTGGCGTAGTGGGTGAGCAGGTGCCAGATCAAACCTGTGGATCTTTTTTAGCACCCTCTTTAATTTTTACATGACTCGAAGCAAGCATTGCATGTTATCTGCAGCTAGAGAAGGAAGTATTACTTGAATTCTCTGCTTAACAGAAAACCAAGCCAACCCAGCATTCGGTCAGAGAGCTAAGAGCACTGGGTCTAACCCCCAATCTTCTGGCTTGTCGGAGTGCCAAGGTTAGCAGCTTTCTTCTCTTCTTCTTCTTCTTTAAAAGATGCTCATTGTTTTTTTGGTTTCATGTGCGTTGCGTGGATTTGGCCCACAATTTCTGGGACTTTAGATTGTGCCCTCAGTTTTGGAAGTTTTTTCATAGGCCCTTGAACAATCTACAAAGGAGAAGTTATCACAGTTCTGCCATGTTCCGGTATGTTGGAATCATCATGATGCGCGATGCAGCTTCGATTTGATAGCTAGCTGTATGTGATATCATAAATTTGGTGTAAATTTATGGCGACATGTAATGGGCTGGTTGGGTGATTCCGAGGGGAAGAATCGATTATTTGTTGAAAGTATTGATAAGGACACTAATTTGATCCTAGCTAGTTGCCTGGATTCTCTAATGGTAGTGTGGTCCATATATCTAATCAAATTTTTTGTTGCAGGCTGAGCATGTGCTTAACATTCATGATGTTTCAAATATCTGGCATGTACCTTTGTTGCTCAGGGTAAGCATAGTGAACTTTCCTCGTGCCTCAGTCTCATAGTTATTGGAAACGGCTGAATCACAGGGTCTCCAGGCCAAAACATCCGTTTTGCGGTCTTGTGGTCCACAACGTGTGTCTGCTGTTTTCAGGTTTCTTGGCTGTTTGCCCTCTGCAGTTTCAACTGGCGTTTCTACTGTACCCCCCCAGTTTAGGTCATGTCTATGCCAGATGACGTACAATTTTGTATTCTCTCGTCTCGCCTGCCTGCCTGCTTTCTCCTCTCCCTTTCTCCCTCTTCCATTTATCCCTTCCCTTCCCCTCTCTAGCCTGTTCTCCTTCGTTCTCCCCAACTTGTACCTTCCTTGCTGATGTGGATTTTACTTGTTTCGGCCCTCTCAAAAATGCTGTATTTGTTTCTGTTTTCATAGCTACATACAGTTTGGCGGTCCTTTACTTCATTTGATTTGAATTGGTGGCCTTATTTGAGACAGGATCAGAAGGCTCACCTTGCCATCATGAAACAGTTAAATTTGAGGTAAGAAGCTTGATTGCTGAATGATGTCAGGGTCATGCTATCATGGTTTCATTAGCGGTATTGTTTTTATGTTTGTGATATGTCATGTCTTTTCTTGTGAGGCCTTCTTAGAGATCAGCAATCTCTGTGTTTTTCAAACAAAACACTTCTAGTATCATGCAGCTTTGACACAGTTCCCGCCTTGGGAGAGTGGACATCTCGAGCAGAGATTTGTGATAGTCTCTCCTTGCCTGTAAGCTTGCCTACTTTAATGTAGTTGAAGGCTCTTGATAAGTTTATCCCTTCGTTTTCTTATCGTTAATTGTGGTGCTATTCAGGTAAAGATAGCAATGGTTGGAAAGTATACTGGTCTGTCAGATTCTTATCTCTCTGTCATCAAGGTTTGTGATGACGCAATGCTTCTCTGAATGAAGACTTATATCCTTTCTCTGTGTCATCTCTTTTTGTGAACACTTGCATTGTGTCACTTTTTCGTATCTGTAGGCTCTCCTGCATGCATCTATTGCATGCTCCAGAAAATTGTGCATCGAATGGGTGGCTGCTACCGACCTAGAGGATGCAACAAGGGATGAGGTGTGATTTTTGCAGAAGCACCAAGCCATTCAAAGGGGTTACATTTCTTAAACTCATCAACTTTTGATGGAATATTAAAGCAATTTGTGCGTTGCTTGCAGAATCCTGCAGTCCATGCTGCAGCATGGGAAGCCCTCAAGGTATGTATAACTCGACTACTCGTGGGTATGTTTGGGGGAGAAGCAGAGGGGGATGACAAGCGATGATGCCATGGAGCAAAATGAAAATGATAGGTACCTGGATGGTGATGGGGCCTTGTTAGAGCTGTGAAGTCGGAGTCCAACTTTATTTGAAAATTAACCTCGTTAGCAGAGCTCATTGCTCGCAATGAATCCTTGCTTGTGCTGGAGGCTTGCTTGTCATCTCAGTCGTGACCATCAGAGAAACAACTTCAAGGTTTGACACACAACAAGAGGTCTTCTTTCTAGAGATTGCATTTAAGAGCGTTCTTTGTTGGGATAGACAGAGTGGCTTCGTGGGGCTTTTTTTGGTAAGAAATATCAAGGAGTCTCAAAATCCCAAATCAGTTCTACCTGGGCCTTAAAGGTGTCCAGCTCTTGCGCCTACCTGGGTTGTCCATATGTTGTTGTTAGCAGGCTCCCAAATGCTGCCCAAACCTGCACTTGACCGTCCTATGCATCCGATGTTGATATCTTGGCTGTCATCGTTGCCCAACTTGCCAAACTTGCTCAAATAGTCGCTGGCCTACACATTCTCATAGGCTTTTGCCCCCTGGCTCTGGAATTTCCCATCACAAGTGTGCAGCTTTTTTACCCTGGTGTGTCCTTCTGAGCCACAACACTTAGTGACCCTATGCCTTTTGAGATTAGAGCTTGCAATGGTATCTCTCTCACCTAATTTGTCTTGTACATGGCCTCAATGGTCATGGCGCGTGCATGTGGGGCCTGATGCATGTGGCATCTCCTCCTGGGAGCGTTGACCTCAATGCTCTGTCAGGTTTATTGAATCTTCAATCAGTTCTGTCATCAAGTCTGGGATTTGAACCATGAACAATTCCTATGACAACAGCTTTGCTGCTGTTCTTGCCACTTCAAGCAGCTCCTGATTGTTTGCAATGAGCACTGCTGGACGTTTCACCCTGGGAAGTTGAGGCAAGGTTTTGAAACCTTCCATATTAGCGGACAAAATTGTATACAAATTTGGCTCAGAAAGTTAATTTTTGGAATGCAATTTGTAATTGGACTTCGTTTTGGGGTTCTGCATGCTGACAGAATGTAGATGGAGTGCTAGTTCCTGGTGGCTTTGGTGACAGAGGGGTTCAAGGCAAAGTTCTGGCTGCTAAATTTGCAAGGGAGAACAAAATTCCATATTTAGGTGTCTGCCTTGGGATGCAGATTGCTGTAATTGAGTTTTCCTGCTCGGTAAATGATGAGTACACACACAAGTTTTGTCCCAAGTTGTAACTAGTTGTGTTTGATAGAGTTTGAGGAGTTGACTGCATGGAATGGGTGACTAACCTTTGATCTGCTTGTGCATCTTGCGCTCAGGTCCTTAAGCTTGAGAATGCGAACAGCACAGAGTTCAATCCTAAAACACCACATCCATGCGTTTTGTTCATGCCAGAGGTAACTCAGAAACGTACATGATGCATCTATAGACTGTTCCATTTGCAGAAAGTTTGGAATGCTTATGGTTGTGAAGGAGCAACTTGGCAGAAAAAGCTGTTTTGTACTTAAAGGACACAATACATAGGGAAGTGAGGAGAAGGGGAGCTCCTTTGGAGAAAAAGAAGTGTTGTAGGTAAGGGAAGGAGGAGGACAAGTGGGGGAATGAGAAATTATTTTCTTCTTTAAGATGGGCGCAGAACATAAAACATGATGTGGTGGGGCGTGATTGCCATGTGTTGAAGCCTGAAGGGGTAAGGGAAGGAGGATGTGTGTGGGGGAACGAGAATACATTTTCTTTTCTAAGATGGGCATATGACATGGAATATGATGTGGTGGCACATGCTTGCCATGTGACTATCATGTGATTGCCTCGCGACTTGATACATTCACATGACTTGGAATGTGATGTGGCACGTAAATGCCTCATGATTGACACGTTAACTCGAAGCGTTGTCTCAATGTTTTCCCTTCTCTTGCAGGTATCAAAGACTCACATGGGTGGCACGATGAGGCTGGGAACAAGGAGAACATATTTTCAGACTCCTGATTGTCTGACTGCAAAGTTGTAGGTTTTCTTTTCTAGCAATATATAACACTCGTGAAACACTCTTTAGTTTCTGACACACTTGGCTTTTGCGAAGGTACAAGACGGAGGAACTTTATGTTGAGGAACGCCACAGGCATAGATATGAAGTGAGTTTGGTTTTTGCATACTAAATGCTCTATATTTTTTTTGGTTTCTTGGATGGTGAGGGGCTTGGTTGTGTAATCATCCAGATGGCTGGCCGTATCATGGTGTTTGCAGGTGAATCCAGACATGATTGATAAGCTTGAAGCAGCTGGTCTTCAGTTTGTTGGCAAGGATGAGAGTGGGCGGCGCATGGAGATACTGGAGCTTCCTGAACACCCTTATTTTATTGGTGTTCAGTTCCATCCAGAGTTCAAATCAAGGCCTGGGAAGCCCTCACCTGTTTTTCTAGGTCGATTTTTTGTCCATTGGGCTTCAAGGGCTTTATCTCTGCAGGCTACAGATTTGTCTGACTAAGATGCTCCCGTTTTTGGACAGGTCTTATCCTGGCTGCTTCAGGTGGTTTGGCTTCCTATCTGCAAGGACATGCATCAGTCTTATCAGACCCATCTACCAGGCTAGCCAATGGATATAGCAAAAGTGAGGTGCATGGTCATTGCCAAACCTCTAATATACGTTCTAATGGTTGTAATACAGAATTTTCTTCAAGAGGCCCTTCAAATGGTATGCATACTTGACCCAGCTGCAGTTATGGCCATAATGAAGATGCCTTGCCTCTCAAAGGGGCCAAAATGAAGACATTGTGGCTCTGAAAGGTGACCTCAGTATGGAAACAGGTTCTAATTACAGACATTCAACTCCCTTAAGAAGGCCATTCAAATGGTATACACGGGGTTGCTTGATTGATGCTATTGAATATAGATATGAGGCTAGACATCTCATCTGCTCTGTTAGAGGTCTCAGTTTTGCACCATATGTCTTGAATTATAGATAGGGAGGTTTTTTTTGGAGCCGATAGTAATATATTGCTACATAGCCATCTCTCTCTAAGGCTTATTTTGCACTAGATGGCAGTGGGCAATCTACTATATAGAGGCTTTAGTTGTGTACAAGATGGTGAACGCCCTACTGTTAAACCACCCTCTGTTACTGTTGCATCTTTTGTTTTGAAAGATTGCTGCCTGCACTTGCAATTTACTTTGAAGCTCACACGGAAAGAGGTGGCAGTCTTGCATGGAATGTGCAGTTGCAACTAATATTCATATTTTCTACTGGCATGGTAGATGGTAAGTAACCTTATATTTGTTTTAAAAAAAAATCGAGTAAAAGAACGGTCTGGTTGAGTCAGCCATTGTGTACATGGTGAGAATGAAAACATGTTCTCTTTAGTAAGTCACAACAGACGGTGGGGACTATTGTGAACTCCTACTTGGGGGATCTCAAAATGTCTTTAATTCTCCTCTCTCTAGAATTTTCTCTCCCTCTTCTTAACAAAATGTATGAGGACATGCTTGTGCTAATGGACTGTGACACATTACTTGAGTTCAATTTTTTAGTCCTAATCGCTTGGTGAAGTTATTGCTATGACAATGTATCGTGTGTGCTTTTTATATAAACATCTCAATAGAACTTTTATAGATGGTTGGTGGGCTCTTGCTGGAGTGGCTAAATTTAGTCCACCCTACTCAAAGGTTATGGGTTCACACTGTGACAGGTGCCGTCATCACCCATGCCTCCACCTGCCGACAAAGAGATTTGAGCTGTAAAAAAAGATCTCTTATAACATTCAAATGAGTTTTAGGTCACCTGCAATCTTGACTTCATTACACTCATCAGTTTTTGGCTATAATTCTTAAACTGCCTCATTCTCTTAGGCCTTGTAAATTAATTTATTGGTTGAAGATTATCTTGGAAGCTATTGACATGCATAGATTATGTAAATTAATTTATTGGTTGAAGATTATCGTGGAAGCTACTGACATGCATAGATGAAGAATTGCCATAAGGGTCCATAACTCTCTTTTTAGCATGTTGTCTACCTCTCTCCCTTGGCTTTTAGGCTCTCTTCCATCAGTCCTTATAGGTTTCCAAAGTCATTCTCTGCATCCTTTAGAGCTCAACCATCAAGATCTTAGCAGTCCATTTAGCTTTTGGGTCCTGCTGCTCTTGACCCACCATTCCCATGTTTTTCTTTACTTTTCACCCTTGGCATTGAGAGAAGTTTGTCTAGGCACAAAATTCAGCCTCTTGCTCTCTTTTTATGTCTTTTCCCCTGTTCATGTGGTGTTCATGGGTCTGTTATTGATGGGATTTACCAAGCTTGCTAACTTGAAGTGCTCAACTCAAAGCCGATGTGTCTCGTTTCTTGGTCCCAACTTTCTGTTACCACCATTATCTTGTTCTTCCTGGTCTTTGGCATCGTTAGCTTGGAAGGAATATTGTTGGGGGCAGAGTTACTGCATGGACAGAGGCTTTCTTGGTGGGCTTCTAAGGGGATCTTTCTTCTGCACCTCTGAAACAAGCCCTCAACTATGAGAGAATTGCTTGCATTTACGATGCTTTGCATGAAGTTTACATGCCCAACTTAACCGGGTTAGTTTTTTGTGTTCACCACCTAATAATAGCACCCCCTAGCTTGAGGCTAGATACATACATCAACTAATTAATCATAGAGAACAGATCAATCGATTGATCATAGACTGTCACGGCCAAATGTTGGACTAGCTCTTGACCTAGGCATGACTAAGGTCTTAATCTACTTAAAATTCTCCTTGGATCATTTGCACTCCACTCCTTATAGGGGCATACAAACTTGGGAAAAGCTTTCCTATTCTTATAATGGACTTCCACACTTGCGCATGCCAAGACAAGTTTTTTTTTTTTGTAGTAAAGTTGATGTGGTTTTTTGGGCTCACAACTTATTCCCATATTTAAAACTAGACCTCCCTTCAAGTGTTGGGTTTTTAACAAGGAAATTGGAAAATTATCACTTAAGAAGCGATGGTCTGGACTCTTGAGAAAACATCCACATTTGCTCTCTAAACAATTTGAGTAGTCATATACTCATTTATGCACTTTTGTTGAAGAGCTTCCAAAGTTGCAAGAGGGGAGAGGTTGTTGATTGTTCTTTAACCAATCAAGTTCACAACATGAACTCAGCGCTATGGATCATTTCTATCTAAGTGAACTTCCAATTGAGCTCAATTTGGAGCCAAGTAGTGAAACTGATCTGGTTATACTTTCAAAAGAGATCTTAAATAAATTTCCACCATGGAGTAAGTAAACAAATTTGGTAAACGGAAGACAATCTTTCTAGCCAGCTAAGCTTGGCAAATGAAAGACAATCTTGCTAGCATGTATCTTTTTGAGAAACATAACCTTATAAATGAAAGACAATCTTGCTAGCATGTATTTTTTTGAGAAACATAACCTTATACATCCAAACAACTGCTTGCTTATTCCATATTGAATCTATGGATTCTAGGTAATCCACCAAGCTCATATTCTTTGGCTACATTCATGAACAATTAACATCAAGCGAATTTAACAATTACATCCTCTCTAGTCGGCTCAATTGAGGTATCCACATCTTTTCACACTATATAACCAGCCACTTGGTCCATCTATGGAACCAAGTGTGTAGTCTTCTCAGACACTATTGTTGACTTCTTTTTTCTTTTTCACCTTGGCTTGTATCGAGTCACTCCTCATCCGAGGTGAACGGGGGCTCATACTCAAATTTGTTGTCCACCTTCTTGAGGTCCATTAAAACGCACAAAGCAACCAATAATAGGTTTGTAGAAGCATTGCTTCTTTCCCTTGTCTGATGTAGGGATGATGCTTAATTTGTTAGTGTGTGTTTAGAGCGAGTTTTTTTTTTGACAACTATTCTCTCTCTATACCAATACCTCCTTACATCTTCTCACTCTTCTTTCCTCCTCTTTTTTCCTCCCCTTCTCTTCACATCCCATCTCGGCATGTCTCCTCAAGCCCTTCAATCCTCTCTCTCTCTCTCTCCCCTTATGTGTGCTCTCTCTCTCTCTCTCTCTCTCTCTCTCTCGTTGTCTATGTGAACACAAAATAGACTTAGAGAAAATCCATCACAAAGAGGATATTAGTAACCATTGAGAGAGAGAAGAAGAAAGGCCAAAACAAAAGAAAGTTGCACATGCCCATCATTTAGTGTTGGTTGTATGTTCTACATTATGATATTAAGTATTGCTTGGTGAGAAGAAGAGAGTACAAGCATAAAAAGAGCTTTATATGTCCATCATTATATCCATTCCAATTTATTCAATGGTACTAAAACCTTGTTAACAATACGCTCACCTGGTTCTACATAGACTATGTCTCTCCTTAAATCTCTTGTAACTCTCGCAAGGTCTCTAGTCCCACAGCAAAAAGGTCTAACACCACATCTCCCAAAACAGTTAGGTACTCTAAACGCTTTTTCTAGAAAGCTCTTCCATGCAGTAACCCACCTATTTATAAATATAGCAAAGTTATCAAGATACCACAAAGATTCCAAACTACCCTTATTGATCAAACTTAGAAAAAAAACACCAACTTGTTTATGAGCATAGCAAAGTTATCAAGCTACTACTAAGATTCCAAACTACAGTTATTCATCAAACTTAGGAAAGAAACACCCACATCTATATGCTTCTCCATGACTATCTATTTCTCACTCCTTGCTTTGCCTTCATCCTTCTAATAGTCTAGCTTAGGCTATATGTGACAGTACCGATGGTGCCTTCATAAAGAAAGATATTACCACATTGTATGCCTGCAAAATGAAAAAAACATCAAGATGCTCTAAATCAAAACTATTATTGCAGATAGTTTTTAAGATTCATGACTATGCATTGAAAATTAAACTTACATGGCTTTCTTGGATTATGCCAACCTCTATTTTGGACCTCTATGCGTGCATCATTACAAGATCCCATTTGTACAAATGGCTACTACTCGTGGCATAAGTCGTAGAGTACAAGATGCTTATAATGAGGGCATAACCATTGTTACAAACCAACATGTAGCAATCTCTTATATATTTTTATCTTCTCAAGCATTGTAATTATTCCAGGGAGGTACAATTTCACCACCTCTTCAACCAATGAGGCCCTTGTTTGTTGCCATAAATTTTTATTTAGTTTGGTTGCAACCCAAGTAGCCATGAGAATCGAATCCATGCTTGTAGAGGCATGGAGACTTTCATGTTCGTTCTCTCTCTCTCTCTCACACACACACACACACACATTCAGTAAATTGCAAACCAAGTA